>NC_136004.1:28351157-28546362 GCF_048128805.1 Centroberyx gerrardi | reverse complement strand
TGTAGAATAGGTAGATTGTTTTGTCTTGCTAAAATCTGCTCTTGCCTACCTTGTGTTTTTCGCTATGCTTGTCCTATATAATTTTGGTTCACCATTGATTGTGTTTAGTTAGATCTAGCTAGACACGCTTTCTCTGTAAAGTCCTCTGAGACATGCTTGTGATAAAGGGCTCTATAAACAAACAAACTTGAACTTTAACTTCAATATCACACTTGGCCTCGTGCCTACGACCGGATCTGATGTAGCCTACAGTACAACAGCACGCTGGCCTTGAGTGTGACATTGCTTTTTATATAACAGTTTGTATAAAAACAAAGCTTTTTTGTGCAGGCCCTAATCTAAAGGTTATATCTGGAACACTTGAAGCGGAGTGATACAATATAGTAAAAAAGTCCCAGTGCTGTTTATGCTGTATATCAGCACTCATGGAATGCCTCTTGTCCAATCAAATTACTCCAACTGTTGTATAAACCTTTGATACCAGAAGCAAGACTGCTGGTGTGCTTTATACAGTTATTATGAGGAACCTATAGCTGTTTTTGGCCCAAAAGGAAAGTCTCTCCAGCTCAGTAATAAAAAAAAAATGTTCTGGGAACTGACGTTTTGTTTTGCCCCTCTCACTCCTCAAAAAATATCTCACTGTCTGCCCCACCTACCAGTGTATCAATACGGCAGCGAATCATCATAGAATTACTTGTTTCTTTGTTTGTTTGTTTGTTTGTTTTTTTTTGGGGGGGGGGGGGTATCTGAGAAGTCTTGCTCTGTGCATCCAACTCGCCTCTCCTTGCAGAGACAGATGACGCCTACACACACGTACACACACAAAACAGCCACAAGAAAATTTTTATAACTTGCTGGAGGGGTCGGGACCGTGCCAGGTCCCAACTGGATGTTTGTCTCCAGGGGAAGACGGGGAACTGACGTCTGTTTTGCCCCTACCCCCTCACCCCCCCCCCCCCCCCCCCCCCCCCCCCCACCCCCAACAATATCTCACTTCCTGCCCCACAGCGTATTAATACGGCAGTGAATCATCATGTAATTACTCGTTTCTTTTCTTCTTTTGATGTTTATCTGAGAAGTCTTGCTCTGTGCATCCAAGTCGCCTCTCCTTGCAGAGACAGACGACGCCTACAGACTGAGTCAGTGGCTGGATCGATGCACTATTTATTGGTGCAGAAGGCTCGACTGGAAGCTATTCTGACAGCAACAGAGTAACTGACCGGGACACCGACAGCGTCTAATTCTGGGGTTTAACCAACCTGAGAACAGAAGCGACACGGTCCATCAGAGAAGGTAAGAGAAATGCTTTACAGTTGTATCGATTTATTTTGCATGCCGACTGAAAGACAAATAACTATAATATTCCTATAATATTCCTGCAGGAACTTATAGTGTAACTGTGGTACTCAATAGCGTACTTAATGGTATTATTTTATCTTTTTTTGGGTAGATTAACACTATAATATTGCTACAGGGACTTGAGGTTCGTGCACGACCTGCATAGCCGTCTATATCCTGCAGCTTAGTTTTATAAAACAAAAAACAAAACTGGGGCAGTTGTTTACAAATTATAAATCTAGTTTGTAGCTGTGGTTCAGTGTCAGTCGCTGCCACCTGCTTTATAACTGTTGTCGACGATTAACAGTTTCTTCATAAAATCAGGTAAAAATAATACAGTAGGTTAAAAAATGATTGGAAATCAGGCTATATAACTTCTACCTCATAGCTGTGACACAGAGCAACAGCTATACGGTTTTGGCAGCAATGGCTATTTAGTTATTATTTACAACAGTTATTATTAACCAAGCTTCTCTTGGTTCTGTCCCAGCTGCAGATCATTTAACCCATGCACGGACACAGAGTGATGGCAAAAAATATATTAATTTAACTTAAACGGTAATTTATGTCAATAAGTAGGCCAACAGGCTACTTTTCCTCTGACATAACAGTCATAACAGTGAGTTTGTCCTGTCTCTATTCTGTGATGTGAGAGAAAGGGTGACCGGGCACCCATGGGAGCTGCCTGGAAATATTAACCTACTCTCCGGATCAGAGTGATTTATTCTTAGTTCAGTCAAGCATGATATAAATAAGGAATCCCTGACCCCGCCCCCTTTCAATCTAAAAATGGTACAAAATGATTGCCTTGAATTACATTCAGCGCCATAGTTTACTATGTTTGCTTTTATTTTTATTTTGTTATTCTGTGATGAAAAAATATCCAGCCCAGACTCACCTGGTGCAGAACAAACTATCTGATTGGCTTTATAATATCCTGAAGCTCGACACTGCATGGTCACCTGACCATCTGCCCAGTTTCCCCACAGGGATCATTCAAGGTTCTTCTAACTTAATTCAACAAACAAGCCCCAAACTTTAACCCCCCAGATGCAATGCTAATGCTAAGAAAAAAATGAAATATTAAGAAGGGACCGATACTTTCCCAGAGTCCCATCTTCCTCCTGAGCAGGGCCGGCTCTAAACCGCTGGAGGCCCTAGGCAAAATGTTCTGTGGAGACAAATCCTACCCACCATCAAGCAATAAAGACTGAATAAAAATGTAGTGTTGTAAGCATTGTATGTTTGTTACCTGTTATAAGATACGGCACATATCAAAATAAAATGTAACAAATACAAAGGTGAATGTGGCTCTCTCTACTTGTGTGGACATGAGCAGAAAATGAAGACTTTCAAGGGGGCCTCAGCCAATAAGATCCATCTTTTTCTGGGGGTGGGCCTCCCCCAAATCAGTGCTTTTGATTGGTTTTTTGATCATTGGCACGAATGTATCCAAAAAGATAAGATATATATATATTTTTAAAAGTACAAAAAATACATTAAAGGATGCTTGAGGCCCTAGGCATTTGCCTATTAATCCTATAGGGAGAACCGGTTATGCTCCTGAGACACCTAAGATATTTAGTATTAAAGGTATCACATGATTCAAGGTTTTACATTCCTTCTCCTAATCTAACAATGGCATCTTGATCTCAGACAGCTGGCAGCCTCCGACAGTCACTGAGGAAACATCATGAGCTGCGGGGTAAAGGGCTATCTGAAGACTAAAGAGGGGAAACTCATGGCAGTCTGGGACGAGCAGTTGCAAGTCAGAGATGTCCAAGTGGAAAATAAAAAAGCAGGTATAATAACTTCTTCTTCGGTGGTACATGCCTATAGTTTGCGATCGGGCTCTGAAATTAACACCCGCCACCCACCAAATGTGGGTAAATTGTTGGCTGTGGCGAGTAAAATCGTCAAGTTACCCGCCACTGTTTTTTGTATTATTTTAACCAATATTTTTTTAATAAAATGTTAAATTTCTATAATTGGATATGGTTGCAAATTTGAATGTGGCGTTGGTACCATTGGCCACAGGTGCTGTGCCAGTTTGATCGACAGTCAAGACTTGTCTCTCTTGGTGTTAGTAACCTAATGGCCAATTAACAAGAGCGTCAATCAAAAAATGACCCTAAAATGATGTTATAAGAGTCTGTGTTTCATTCTAGTGTTTTCCGCATCCAGCCTCATGCACAGAAATGTCTTATGGGTTGTCATCTTATAACGGCAAAACTCAAAGTCGGTCTGCACATCGTTCTCACTCCACCGCAGTAAAAACACGGTGGAGCGAGACCGACTTTTGAGTTTTGCAGCTGAATCCTTGTCCAGCATGAGTGGAAGAGGTGGATGTGTGTCACTTTAATCCACCCACTGTCACCTGATGATGTCACCAAAAACCACTTTGTTCAGTATGAAGGGCGACGTGACGCTCCACACCAAACCCGTCCATGAATAAATAAAAATATCCTGAATGCCATGTATGTCCTTAGATACTGTAGCACTCCATGCAGTGAGGAGCAATCTCTGATTTTAAAGGGAAATATAATATTGTGCCACATTCAGTCATTCACACATAAACTAAACTTACTTCTCTCTTTTACAGTGACTGTGCACAGATGGACTATGAAAGATGGAGCTTCAAAATTTGCTTTCAGTTTCAGCGAATCTTGCTTTGTCTGCTGCAAACCAGATGGTCCAGTGCAGGTAAATATGAACCTTTATTAAAGCAACTGTTTAATTCTTCTTCAGTGGGAACAATGTGGAGGTCAAAATAAAGCATTAGAAACTGGAAAAACAAATCTGTGAAATTCCTTCCTGTGACATGGATACTAAATTCAAAGCCTATGCAAATACAGCAGTTTTTGTTATTTCACGTCGAATGTTTCTTGTTGAAAGTTAATACAATTTGAATGTTAAAACTCATCGGAGGTGATCATCTGAAGGCCCTTCAGATGTTAAAACCCCCCCCGAAATAACATGTCTGACGGTGATGACACAAACCAAGCGATGATATGAAAAACTAATTTTGTGAAGAAATGGTAAAATCAAGAGGTTGCACTGAAACACTGCTCAGTAGCTGAGAACTGGTTTATATCTTAACATGTAATATTGTCGTGGTTATGTTGTGGCTAGCTGTTGTACAGCAGGAATCAATGGAGGCGAGGCACATGCCACAACAAGGGGGGAGCTGTTATGTTCCGACAGGCTTTACTTGGCAAACTTTTACAGTTAGAGAGTTACCTCAATGATGATGATTACAGATGGAAATGGTCAGGCTTGTCTTACTGCTACAACCGGGCGCAGACGGAGATGGGAGCTCGACATCTAGTACACAGGGCAGACAGTAGACAACTAACAAAGGGGAGGGGGAGAGGGACAAATATAAAGGGGTCTCCGCTATGCCCAGCAGCCTATCAAAATACATGAAACATTAACATGGCCGAATGAACTGTAGAACTACACCAATCCACGTTACAATATTTTACTTTTTCAAAATTAAAAGCTGTTTCATCCAATCATTATGTGTTTTGTGTGTCCACAGTACATTAAGGTCACTGGAAAAACTGGAATCAGCGATGAAGAGAAACCGCATTATCTGTTCGAATGGAAAAACGTAGGGAACGGCACGTTCCGTGGCTTGCAATCTGTGGCCGAACCCAAGAAACATCTCTCCATCAATGATGAAGACCAAGTCATCCTCAGTTCAAACAGTCAGGAGGTTGTTACTTTCCAACTCTTAGATGGGAATCAGAATGAAATGTCTCTTACTAATATTACATTGTGTAATTGTTGGGGAAAATGACTATGGACGACTAAGGACTTTGTCTCAACGTTCATTTGCCAACATACAGTATATTTTCACAGGTTTTCAACATTGTGCACGCCGTCCTATCAACATTTTATTCAATGTTGAGATATTTGTGAACACAAGTATGTCTTTTAATCCCAGAGAATAAAGCTGTGAATATTCTGTCACTCATGCTATTTTATACTCACTTGATTATTACTAGGTTTGATACAGTAAGGCAGACACTATTAACTTCCTTTGGCATTGCTGTGCAACATGCTACTAGCTATCACTGCTGTTTTGACTCATCTGATTCTGTTATAAACATACTTTCTTTTCTCGTTACTGTCTGTATAGAGGTTATTTTTTGCAGTTGGGCAGAAATAGCAGAATATTTTTGTATTATATCACCAAATGTTTATTTTTCACATATTGTATCACATTCACAAATGATTTCTTCTACCTGTTCTTAAATAGTATTTTGTAATTGTTGAAAACTCTTCCTACTGAAAGCAGCTACATTTAACTTGTTGTGCACCTTATAACTGATGTACCTTCCCACAGTGTCTAGAAAAACTAACATTTATACCCGTCAAAGAGGAGTTGTACGGCATGAAAATGGAAGATTACTGAATTTTTGTGAAAATGTTCTGAACAGGTGATTTCAAATGTGTTTGTACAAAGCTTTAATGCAGGAGGACAATTGTTTTTGTATAAATTGTTTGCCTTTTCATGTCTTGAGGGGATTGCTGGTGGTGGAAATGGAAAGCTTGTAGATTTCATGTGTCTTTTTCAGTTACCAGAGAGCAAATGTTGTAATTTTTATGCTGACACAATGTAATGTTACAGGAAAAAATAAACCTGATACTCCCTTTTCATTAACCAGGTGTATATCCATTAGGAGTTTTCTACCTGATGATGTCCAAATGCTTTTACAGGAATATAGTTGTACCATCATCAGATCTAGGAGGGGAAGAGGGGAGGGAGGGCTGGCAGTCAATGATTTTCTCTGCACACTGCGCTGTAGTTTACGCTTAGAGCATGATGAAGCAGAGCTCAAAGCCATATATACTGTATATAGGCTATATAAGCTTTGTTAGAGTGATTGTCAGGATCCGTACCCAGGGCTCAAATGCAGACACGCAGACGGGGAATACAGTTCAAAACGTCTTTACTGAAGGAATAGGCAGGTACAGGGTCGTAGGCAGGCACAGGTCATACACGGGTGGTCACAAGGCACAGTACCAGTAGGAGTAGGCAATCAGGTAGTCCAAAGATCAGGCAGGGTCAGAACCAGGCAGATAATATGTACAGGCAGAGCAAAACAGGTAAGGCGGGAACGAACTAGATAGAAGCTAGGACAATCTGACAGAGACTGAAGGGAGAGTGGGTAATATCCTATATATTACCCACTCTCCCTTCAGTCTGTGCCAGATTGCAAGACTAACTGGCAGATGAGCTGAGACAGGAACTGGTGAGGTGAAAACCAGGACTGGAGCAGAGCTGATCAGGATGATCAACCAGCTCGAGTCGTGACAGTACTCCTGCTCTTGAGCGGAATGAACCACTCTCTCAATTCCCCACTGGACTGCAGCGATGACACACTCAGCGGGCAGGATGGGTTCTGGAGAGGAAGGAGAGTCAGAGCATCTTTGTTTACCATTCTTTCCTACCGACCCGGCTCCAAGAACAAAGTTAAACCAGCCAAAGAACAGAGCCCAGCAAGCCTGACGGGAGTTGAGACGCATGGCCGTCTTACTGTCATTGGGTTCAAGCTGTGATGACTTGAGTTAATGATATTGAATGCCAGTGCTTTCTAAATGAGCACATGGTGCAGCCAGTGATATATGAAGGGATTTGTGTGTAGAGTTTTTCACAAAAAGTTCAACAAATCTTAATCATGTGTGGAAACAGGGGAATAGTGTTTATAGTTTTGGGAAATGGGTCTGTCTTTTGGTAGATGGCATCATGGTTTGGGATGTTTAGTTAATAGGCCCAGTTATAGTGTGTAAGCGATCGAGAAAAACTGTAATGCACTCCAGGTTCTTCTGGTCGGTCCTAGACAATAAACGGCTGCTCAGCACCCTCCAGTGTCTCCACTCCTTCAGGGCTAGCCGAACTGCTAGGAGCTCCCAGTTGCCGATGTCATAGTTCCTCTCAGTGGGGTTGAGGCGATGAGAGAACAAGGCACAGGGATGGAGCTTATTGTCAGAGGGAAAGCGCTGGGAAAGGATGGCGCCAACGCCCACGTCCGAAGCGTCGACCTCCACCACAAACTGTAGAGTGGGATCTGGCAGGGTCAGGATAGGAGCAGAGGTGAAACGACGTCTGAGGCTAGTGAAAGCAGCAGGAGACCAATTGAACTGAGTCTTGGTGGAAGTAAGTGCTGTGAGGGGAGCAGCTACTTGACTGTAGTTCCTGATGAAGCGGCGGTAGAAATTGGCGAACCCCAAAAAACTTTGAAGCTCTTTGCGGGAAGTGGGTTGTGGCCAATTGAGCACTGCCTGCACCTTGGACTCTTCCATCTGGATGCTTCCAGGCTCAACAACGAACCCCAGGAAAGATACGGTGGTGCGGTGGAACTCGCACTTCTCTGCCTTGACGTAGAGCTGGTTTTCCAGGAGACGCTCGAGGACCTTGCGGACGTGGCAAACATGTTTCTGTTCCGTCTGTGGAAAAAAACAAAACAAAAAAAACCCAGAATATCGTCTAGATAGACAAACAAGAAGCGATTGACAAAGTCTCTCAACACATCGTTCACGAGAGCCTGGAAAACTGCTGGGGCATTGGTGAGACCGAAGGGCATTACCAGGTACTCGTAGTGTCCGTTGGGGGTGTTGAATGCCGTCTTCCATTCGTCGCCCTCCCGGATTCGCCCAAGGTGGTAGGCGTTGCGGGGGTCGAGCTTGGTGAAGATGTTGGCCCCCTACAGGAGCTCGAAGGCAGAAGAGATGAGAGGTAGTGGATACCGGTTCTTAACGGTGATGTTGTTCAGTCCCCGGTAGTCAATGCAGAGGTGGAAAGACTTGTCCTTCTTGTCCACAAAAAAGAAGCCAGCGGCAGCAGGAGAGGAAGACGGTCGGATGATGCCACCGGCCAGAGCCTCCGAAATGTACTTATCTATGGCTGCTGTTTTGGGACCGGACAGGGAGTAAACACGCCCCTTGGGTGGGGCAGTGCCAGGCAGTAGCTCAATGCCACAGTCATAAGGGCGGTGAGTCGGTAACCCGGTGGCTCTGGACTTACTAAAAACAAGCTTGAGGTCAAGGTACTCAGGAGGTCAAGGTACACCTCCGCACAGTGCGAGCTGACCGCGAGGGCCCCCCCGGATCATTTTTATGCACTCCTGTTATAAAATGCCCGCTGGTCACTCCGTGACGTCAGCTGGTTTACTTGTACAGGTTTAACACTCGGTTTGCTAATTGCTAACTGCCAGCTTGTTAATGGCTAGCTAGCATTATCGTTATTTTTTCTTTTCTTAAGATCATGAAATAATCATACTCTTGAGAAAACGGCACAAAGAAAATAATGCCAATGTGTTACGACCCGGCTTGGGGTAAACACCTGCGCTACAAAAAAAAGATCTAAGGGGGAAAACGAGCCGGAGATTAAAGAAGCTCCTAAGGGTGAAAGCCTTTGCACTAGTTTGCAAAAATCAACCGAAATACGAAAACCATAATGAAGAAACCAAGTGACAAGTACTAGTGCAAAACAAAGCAACAAAATTCAACATAACTCACGAAACCTTCTCCCAAATCTACTTTTGACAAAAGAAAATTGAAGGCGTTTTGCTCTTGGGAGCTTTTTAAAGCTCTGGCTCGTTTTCCCCCCTAGTTCCTTTTTGTTTTGCAGCACGGGTGTTTGCTAGAGTGATTTGGTCTGGGTATGGGAGCTGAACACACAGTAACCCACGCCGGTCACTTCCAGTTCCCCGTGCTCGTATTCTTTATTTGTTAGCTTCGGTTGCGCTTTTCGTTTTATTTAATAGCCAACCCTACACCACAGAACTTATCACGTTGCGACCCATGAGCCGGATCGTAACATAATGCACGTCTCCTCATCTCGGCCTCTGTAGTAATCAAATCTTGAAATGTATAAAGTTTTTCTGGAAGAATGGATTTTCAGATATAATGCTAACAGATCAATGTACATTTTAACCATTCAGCATGGCTTTTATTCAAAGTCAAATGGCCAAAATGTACACAGATCCAAAGTGTGCTTATGGAGATTGTGGTGTTGTTACTCCACACTAGCTTGCTAGCACACTGTTTAGCCATTTGGCTATTATTTAGTATTGTTGTTTACTGAATAAATATGTAAAATTGGTACATCTGATTATGATTGTGGACCCATATTTTTTTTAATATACACCTGATAGAGCATAACAAAAATACAAAAGGCAAGATTAAATAAAGGGAATAAAAATAAATATAAGTAATAAAATGGCTTCCTTTGAAGTAAATGTATTTTTTTCTCCCCATCGACGGGGTGTGGCCTATGTGCATGGTCTCAGCCAATGAAAAAAAAGTTATCTTTTGAATTTCAAGCAACGGAATTCTCTCGATGTCAGGCGAGTATATACGTAAGACATTTCCAGGTTACAAAAGTCACAGACAGATGCAGTTTTGCTTGCTTGGTATGTCACAGTGATAAATTCAGATACTTTTCTTCATCTTTTTCTAAAATCTTTTTCCTTTTCTTAAAGACTATTTCAAAAATCCTTCCGAAGGGCTAATTTCTAACAGCCTTTTTAAAGGCTTTTTTAAAAAAAAGATTTTATTAATATCTACTCAAAGCTGCCTTCAGTTATAAGTAGACTATATTTTCTAACAACAGTCTTTCGAAGGCTGTTGTTATTATTATGTAATATCTATTTATTCAAATAATAATACCACAATATATTTAATACTATTTATAGTACCACATAAAACACTAATATATAATAGTGGTAGATCAGACGTCACTCTCACATTCACGCTCCCACTTACTCTCACTTTCACACTCCCACTCACTCTCATATTCACACTTCCACTAAATTTAGCTTGATCAATTTCCTTGCTGCGAGGCAGCAGCTCTAACCACTGTGCCATTGTGTTGCCCCTCATACCAAAACATACATTTCCTAATTTCTTTAAGCTGAAGCGCCCTTATTGTTTAACGGGGCCTCCAAGACATGTGCCCATGGGGCCTCGCCAGGGCCGGATCACGGTCCCGCAAGGCCCCCCCCCCCTCTGCCCCTGTTTTTTCCTTATGAGAAATAGGAAGGGAGAGTCCCACCTCTTGCTACATATTGACCTTTTCTGGCCAGGCTTTCCTATATGGGTGTCATTCTTACCTTCCTCCTCGCAAAATCATCCACTAGTTCATCAAAGGCTAGCTGTCTGACAAGGTCTGATTCTACAGACATAAGTGACAATGAACTATTAGCATTATAAAAATAACGATAATGCTAGCTAGCTATTAGCAACCTGGCAATTAGAAAAACCGAGTGTTAAACCTTCTATGTCTGCCTATTGTGTCATTTTTAAGCATCATTTTTATTTATAGGAGCAAACCAGCTGATGTCATGGAGTGACCAGCGGGCATTTTATAATAGTGCATAAAAATGATCCAAAATAACAAATGAAGACTCCATACCTTTTTATTTCTATTCTTTGTCTCGTTGCCTTGCACTATGAAGACACACACCCCCATTTATCATATATCATTCAATTCTGCTTGATCTCCGGCAAAGAGTAACGTTATGTAGGCTACAGTATGTGCCGAGGTGTCGGAGGGCCCTAGTGGTCAGCTTGCGCTGTATGTGCCGAGGGCCCTGGTGTTCAACATCCTTTGGCAGTATCGGGCCGCGGGGCCCGAGGCTTCGGAGGCCCCTGGCAGTCCGAGGCCCCGGGGCACTGGCCCCACTGGCCCGGTCCATAATCCAGCCTTGGGCCTTGCGGGACCATGATCCGGCCCTCTGAAGAGCCTATAGCTTTTTTTTTTTTTTTAACCAAATTAAAGGAATCTCTCCAGTAATCAAGAAGTGTAATTCCAATTCATGCATTCAGAAAAAAAGCCAGTTTACACCATGCACCGCTGTACACACATTTCAAAACAGCCACAAGAAAAATGGTATAACCTGCTGGAGGGGTTTTTCTCCATGGGAAGATTGGGAACTTGTAACGCGCTTTGTAGTGTCTTAGCTTACATTAGCTTTAGGGAAGTAGGCTGCTCCAAGATAACATGACAGAGCCAGAATTGTCAGTCAGTATTGGGATTTCACACATGTACCACTTTATTCACCTATACTTGTCAACCATACAATGCCTGGTCTCTGGCACTATGATCTCTCAACATACATGTAGATTAATATAGTTTAACATGTACCAAATCGTTACTGAAGAGACAAGCTACTCGTCAGGAGATAGATAGTACTCCACCTGCCGCTGTAACCCAGTCCCAGTAAAAACGAGGAGCGCTACCCAGTGTCTTAATCTGTTACTGCAGATCATCATAAAATTACTCGTTTCTTTCTTTTTTTTTTTTTTTCCTTTGGTGCTGTTTTATGTGTCTTGCTCTGTGCATCCAAGTCGCCTCTCCTTGCAGAGACAGACGACGCCTACAGACTGAGTCAGTGGCTGGATCGATGCACTATTTATTGGTGCAGAAGGCTCGACTGGAAACTATTCTGACAGCAACAGAGTAACTGACCGGGACACCGACAGCGTCTAATTCTGGGGTTTAACCAACCTGAGAACAGAAGCGACACGGTCCATCAGAGAAGGTAAGAGAAATGCTTTACAGTTGTATCGATTTATTTTGCATGCCGACTGAAAGACAAATAACTATAATATTCCTATAATATTCCTGCAGGAACTTATAGTGTATCTGTGGTACTCAATAGCGTACTTAATGGTATTATTTTATCTTTTTTTGGGTAGATTAACACTATAATATTGCTACAGGGACTTGAGGTTCGTGCACGACCTGCATAGCCGTCTATATCCTGCAGCTTAGTTTTATAAAACAAAAAACAAAACTGGGGCAGTTGTTTACAAATTATAAATCTAGTTTGTAGCTGTGGTTCAGTGTCAGTCGCTGCCACCTGCTTTATAACTGTTGTCGACGATTAACAGTTTCTTCATAAAATCAGGTAAAAATAATACAGTAGGTTAAAAAATGATTGGAAATCAGGCTATATAACTTCTACCTCATAGCTGTGACACAGAGCAACAGCTATACGGTTTTGGCAGCAATGGCTATTTAGTTATTATTTACAACAGTTATTATTAACCAAGCTTCTCTTGGTTCTGTCCCAGCTGCAGATCATTTAACCCATGCACGGACACAGTGATGGCAAAACATATATTCATTTAACTTAAACGGTAATTTATGTCAATAAGTAGGCTAATAGGCTACTTTTCCTCTGACATAACAGTCATAACAGTGAGTTTGTCCTGTCTCTATTCTGAGATGTGAGAGAAAGGGTGACCGGGCACCCATGGGAGCTGCCTGGAAATATTAACCTACTCTCCGGATCAGAGTGATTTATTCTTAGTTCAGTCAAGCATGATATAAATAAGGAATCCCTGACCCCGCCCCCTTTCAATCTAAAAATGGTACAAAATGATTGCCTTGAATTACATTCAGCGCCATAGTTTACTATGTTTGCTTTTATTTTTATTTTGTTATTCTGTGATGAAAAAATATCCAGCCCAGACTCACCTGGTGCAGAACAAACTATCTGATTGGCTTTATAATATCCTGAAGCTCGACACTGCATGGTCACCTGACCATCTGCCCAGTTTCCCCACAGGGATCATTCAAGGTTCTTCTAACTTAATTCAACAAACAAGCCCTGTTTTTTTCAGTATTAAGAAGGGACCGATACTTTCCCAGAGTCCCATCTTCCTCCTGAGCAGGGCCGGCTCTAAACCGCTGGAGGCCCTAGGCAAAATGTTCTGTGGAGACAAATCCTACCCACCGTGAAGCAATAAAGACTGAATAAAAATGTAGTGTTTAAAGCATTGTATGTTTGTTACCTGTTATAAGATACGGCACATATCAAAATATAATGTAACAAATACAAAGGTGAATGTGGCTCTCTCTACTTGTGTGGACATGAGCAGAAAATGAAGACTTTCAAGGGGGCCTCAGCCAATAAGATCCATCTTTTTCTGGGGGTGGGCCTCCCCCAAATCAGTGCTTTTGATTGGTTTTATGATCACTGGCACAAATGTATCCAAAAAGATAAGATATATATATATATTTTTAAAAGTACAAAAAATACATTAAAGGATGCTGGAGGCCCTAGGCATTTGCCTATTAATCCTATAGGGAGAACCGGTTATGCTCCTGAGACACCTAAGATATTTAGTATTAAAGGTATCACATGATTCAAGGTTTTACATTCCTTCTCCTAATCTAACAATGGCATCTTGATCTCAGACAGCTGGCAGCCTCCGACAGTCACTGAGGAAACATCATGAGCTGCGGGGTAAAGGGCTATCTGAAGACTAAAGAGGGGAAACTCATGGCAGTCTGGGACGAGCAGTTGCAAGTCAGAGATGTCCAAGTGGAAAATAAAAAAGCAGGTATAATAACTTCTTCTTCGGTGGTACATGCCTATAGTTTGCGATCGGGCTCTGAAATTAACACCCGCCACCCACCAAATGTGGGTAAATTGTTGGTTACCCACTGTGCGGGTAGGTTTTTTGTATTATTTTAACCAATATTTTTTTAATAAAATGTTAAATTTCTATAATTGGATATGGTTGCAAATTTGAATGTGGCATTTGTACCATTGGCCACAGGTGCTGTGCCAGTTTGATCGACAGTCAAGACTTGTCTCTCTTGGTGTTAGTAACCTAATGGCCAATTAACAAGAGCGTCAATCAAAAAATGACTCTAAAATGATGTTATAAGAGTCTGTGTTTCATTCTAGTGTTTTCCGCATCCAGTCTCATGCACAGAAATGTCTTATGGGTTGTCATCTTATAACGGCAAAACTCAAAGTCGGTCTGCACATCGTTCTCACTCCACCGCAGTACAAACACGGTGGAGCGAGACCGACTTTTGAGTTTTGCAGCTGAATCCTTGTCCAGCATGAGTGGAAGAGGTGGATGTGTGTCACTTTAATCCACCCACTGTCACCTGATGATGTCACCAAAAACCACTTTGTTCAGTATGAAGGGCGACGTGACGCTCCACACCAAACCCGTCCATGAATAAATAAAAATATCCTGAATGCCATGTATGTCCTTAGATACTGTAGCACTCCATGCAGTGAGGAGCAATCTCTGATTTTAAAGGGAAATATAATATTGTGCCACATTCAGTCATTCACACATAAACTAAACTTACTTCTCTCTTTTACAGTGACTGTGCACAGATGGACTATGAAAGATGGAGCTTCAAAATTTGCTTTCAGTTTCAGCGAATCTTGCTTTGTCTGCTGCAAACCAGATGGTCCAGTGCAGGTAAATATGAACCTTTATTAAAGCAACTGTTTAATTCTTCTTCAGTGGGAACAATGTGGAGGTCAGAATAAGACATTAGAAACTGGAAAAACAAATCTGTGAAATTCCTTCCTGTGACATGGATACTAAATTCAAAGCCTATGCAAATACAGCAGTTTTTGTTATTTCACGTCGAATGTTTCTTGTTGAAAGTTAATACAATTTGAATGTTAAAACTCATCGGAGGTGATCATCTGAAGGCCCTTCAGATGTTAAAACCCCCCCCGAAATAACATGTCTGACGGTGATGACACAAACCAAGCGATGATATGAAAAACTAATTTTGTGAAGAAATGGTAAAATCAAGAGGTTGCACTGAAACACTGCTCAGTAGCTGAGAACTGGTTTATATCTTAACATGTAATATTGTCGTGGTTATGTTGTGGCTAGCTGTTGTACAGCAGGAATCAATGGAGGCGAGGCACATGCCACAACAAGGGGGGAGCTGTTATGTTCCGACAGGCTTTACTTGGCAAACTTTTACAGTTAGAGAGTTACCTCAATGATGATGATTACAGATGGAAATGGTCAGGCTTGTCTTACTGCTACAACCGGGCGCAGACGGAGACGGGAGCTCGACATCTAGTACACAGGGCAGACAGTAGACAACTAACAAAGGGGAGGGGGAGAGGGACAAATATAAAGGGGTCTCCGCTATGCCCAGCAGCCTATCAAAATACATGAAACATTAACATGGCCGAATGAACTGTAGAACTACACCAATCCACGTTACAATATTTTACTTTTTCAAAATTAAAAGCTGTTTCATCCAATCATTATGTGTTTTGTGTGTCCACAGTACATTAAGGTCACTGGAAAAACTGGAATCAGCGATGAAGAGAAACCGCATTATCTGTTCGAATGGAAAAACGTAGGGAACGGCACGTTCCGTGGCTTGCAATCTGTGGCCGAACCCAAGAAACATCTCTCCATCAATGATGAAGACCAAGTCATCCTCAGTTCAAACAGTCAGGAGGTTGTTACTTTCCAACTCTTAGATGGGAATCAGAATGAAATGTTTCTTACTGATATTACATTGTGTAATTGTTGGGGAAAATGACTATGGACGACTAAGGACTTTGTCTCAACGTTCATTTGCCAACATACAGTATATTTTCACAGGTTTTCAACATTGTGCACGCCGTCCTATCAACATTTTATTCAATGTTGAGATATTTGTGAACACAAGTATGTCTTTTAATCCCAGAGAATAAAGCTGTGAATATTCTGTCACTCATGCTATTTTATACTCACTTGATTATTACTAGGTTTGATACAGTAAGGCAGACACTATTAACTTCCTTTGGCATTGCTGTGCAACATGCTACTAGCTATCACTGCTGTTTTGACTCATCTGATTCTGTTATAAACATACTTTCTTTTCTCGTTACTGTCTGTATAGAGGTTATTTTTTGCAGTTGGGCAGAAATAGCAGAATATTTTTGTATTATATCACCAAATGTTTATTTTTCACATATTGTATCACATTCACAAATGATTTCTTCTACCTGTTCTTAAATAGTATTTTGTAATTGTTGAAAACTCTTCCTACTGAAAGCAGCTACATTTAACTTGTTGTGCACCTTATAACTGATGTACCTTCCCACAGTGTCTAGAAAAACTAACATTTATACCCGAAGAGAGGAGTTGTACGGCATGAAAATGGAAGATTACTGAATTTTTGTGAAAATGTTCTGAACAGGTGATTTCAAATGTGTTTGTACAAAGCTTTAATGCAGGAGGACAATTGTTTTTGTATAAATTGTTTGCCTTTTCATGTCTTGAGGGGATTGCTGGTGGTGGAAATGGAAAGCTTGTAGATTTCATGTGTCTTTTTCAGTTACCAGAGAGCAAATGTTGTAATTTTTATGCTGACACAATGTAATGTTACAGGAAAAAATAAACCTGATACTCCCTTTTCATTAACCAGGTGTATATCCATTAGGAGTTTTCTACCTGATGATGTCCAAATGCTTTTACAGGAATATAGTTGTACCATCATCAGATCTAGGAGGGGAAGAGGGGAGGGAGGGCTGGCAGTCAATGATTTTCTCTGCACACTGCGCTGTAGTTTACGCTTAGAGCATGATGAAGCAGAGCTCAAAGCCATATATACTGTATATAGGCTATATAAGCTTTGTTAGAGTGATTGTCAGGATCCGTACCCAGGGCTCAAATGCAGACACGCAGACGGGGAATACAGTTCAAAACGTCTTTACTGAAGGAATAGGCAGGTACAGGGTCGTAGGCAGGCACAGGTCATACACGGGTGGTCACAAGGCACAGTACCAGTAGGAGTAGGCAATCAGGTAGTCCAAAGATCAGGCAGGGTCAGAACCAGGCAGATAATATGTACAGGCAGAGCAAAACAGGTAAGGCGGGAACGAACTACATAGAAGCTAGGACAATCTGACAGAGACTGAAGGGAGAGTGGGTAATATCCTATATATTACCCACTCTCCCTTCAGTCTGTGCCAGATTGCAAGACTAACTGGCAGATGAGCTGAGACAGGAACTGGTGAGGTGAAAACCAGGACTGGAGCAGAGCTGATCAGGATGATCAACCAGCTCGAGTCGTGACAGTACTCCTGCTCTTGAGCGGAATGAACCACTCTCTCAATTCCCCACTGGACTGCAGCGATGACACACTCAGCGGGCAGGATGGGTTCTGGAGAGGAAGGAGAGTCAGAGCATCTTTGTTTACCATTCTTTCCTACCGACCCGGCTCCAAGAACAAAGTTAAACCAGCCAAAGAACAGAGCCCAGCAAGCCTGACGGGAGTTGAGACGCATGGCCGTCTTACTGTCATTGGGTTCAAGCTGTGATGACTTGAGTTAATGATATTGAATGCCAGTGCTTTCTAAATGAGCACATGGTGCAGCCAGTGATATATGAAGGGATTTGTGTGTAGAGTTTTTCACAAAAAGTTCAACAAATCTTAATCATGTGTGGAAACAGGGGAATAGTGTTTATAGTTTTGGGAAATGGGTCTGTCTTTTGGTAGATGGCATCATGGTTTGGGATGTTTAGTTAATAGGCCCAGTTATAGTGTGTAAGCGATCGAGAAAAACTGTAATGCACTCCAGGTTCTTCTGGTCGGTCCTAGACAATAAACGGCTGCTCAGCACCCTCCAGTGTCTCCACTCCTTCAGGGCTAGCCGAACTGCTAGGAGCTCCCAGTTGCCGATGTCATAGTTCCTCTCAGTGGGGTTGAGGCGATGAGAGAACAAGGCACAGGGATGGAGCTTATTGTCAGAGGGACAGCGCTGGGAAAGGATGGCGCCAACGCCCACGTCCGAAGCGTCGACCTCCACCACAAACTGTAGAGTGGGATCTGGCAGGGTCAGGATAGGAGCAGAGGTGAAACGATGTCTGAGGCTAGTGAAAGCAGCAGGAGACCAATTGAACTGAGTCTTGGTGGAAGTAAGTGCTGTGAGGGGAGCAGCTACTTGACTGTAGTTCCTGATGAAGCGGCGGTAGAAATTGGCGAACCCCAAAAAACTTTGAAGCTCTTTGCGGGAAGTGGGTTGTGGCCAATTGAGCACTGCCTGCACCTTGGACTCTTCCATCTGGATGCTTCCAGGCTCAACAACGAACCCCAGGAAAGATACGGTGGTGTGGTGGAACTCGCACTTCTCTGCCTTGACGTAGAGCTGGTTTTCCAGGAGACGCTCGAGGACCTTGCGGACGTGGCATTACCAGGTACTCGTAGTGTCCGTTGGGGGTGTTGAATGCCGTCTTCCATTCGTCGCCCTCCCGGATTCGCCCAAGGTGGTAGGCGTTGCGGGGGTCGAGCTTGGTGAAGATGTTGGCCCCCTACAGGAGCTCGAAGGCAGAAGAGATGAGAGGTAGTGGATACCGGTTCTTAACGGTGATGTTGTTCAGTCCCCGGTAGTCAATGCAGAGGTGGAAAGACTTGTCCTTCTTGTCCACAAAAAAGAAGCCAGCGGCAGCAGGAGAGAAAGACGGTCGGATGATGCCACCGGCCAGAGCCTCCGAAATGTACTTATCTATGGCTGCTGTTTTGGGACCGGACAGGGAGTAAACACGCCCCTTGGGTGGGGCAGTGCCAGGCAGTAGCTCAATGCCACAGTCATAAGGGCGGTGAGTCGGTAACCCGGTGGCTCTGGACTTACTAAAAACAAGCTTGAGGTCAAGGTACTCAGGAGGTCAAGGTACACCTCCGCACAGTGCGAGCTGACCGCGAGGGCCCCCCCGGATCATTTTTATGCACTCCTGTTATAAAATGCCCGCTGGTCACTCCGTGACGTCAGCTGGTTTACTTGTACAGGTTTAACACTCGGTTTGCTAATTGCTAACTGCCAGCTTGTTAATGGCTAGCTAGCATTATCGTTATTTTTTCTTTTCTTAAGATCATGAAATAATCATACTCTTGAGAAAACGGCACAAAGAAAATAATGCCAAAGTGTTACGACCCGGCTTGGGGTAAACACCCGCGCTACAAAAAAAAGATCTAAGTGGGAAAACGAGCCGGAGATTAAAGAAGCTCCTAAGGGTGAAAGCCTTTGCACTAGTTTGCAAAAATCAACCGAAATACGAAAACCATAATGAAGAAACCAAGTGACAAGTACTAGTACAAAACAAAGCAACAAAATTCAACATAACTCACGAAACCTTCTCCCAAATCTACTTTTGACAAAAGAAAATTGAAGGCTTTTTGCTCTTGGGAGCTTTTTAAAGCTCTGGCTCGTTTTCCCCCCTAGTTCCTTTTTGTTTTGCAGCACGGGTGTTTGCTAGAGTGATTTGGTCTGGGTATGGGAGCTGAACACACAGTAACCCACGCCGGTCACTTCCAGTTCCCCGTGCTCGTATTCTTTATTTGTTAGCTTCGGTTGCGCTTTTCGTTTTATTTAATAGCCAACCCTACACCACAGAACTTATCACGTTGCGACCCATGAGCCGGATCGTAACATAATGCACGTCTCCTCATCTCGGCCTCTGTAGTAATCAAATCTTGAAATGTATACAGTTTTTCTGGAAGAATGGATTTTCAGATATAATGCTAACAGATCAATGTACATTTTAACCATTCAGTATGGCTTTTATTCAAAGTCAAATGGCCAAAATGTACACAGATCCAAAGTGTGCTTATGGAGATTGTGGTGTTGTTACTCCACACTAGCTTGCTAGCACACTGTTTAACCATTTGGCTATTATTTAGTATTGTTGTTTACTGAATAAATATGTAAAATTGGTACATCTGATTATGATTGTGGACCCATATTTTTTTTAATATACACCTGATAGAGCGTAACAAAAATACAAAAGGCAAGATTAAATAAAGGGAATAAAAATAAATATAAGTAATAAAATGGCTTCCTTTGAAGTAAATGTATTTTTTTCTCCCCATCGACGGGGTGTGGCCTATGTGCATGGTCTCAGCCAATGAAAAAAAAGTTATCTTTTGAATTTCAAGCAACGGAATTCTCTCGATGTCAGGCGGGTATATACGTAAGACATTTCCAGGTTACAAAAGTCACAGACAGATGCAGTTTTGCTCGCTTGGTATGTCACAGTGATAAATTCAGATACTTTTCTTCATCTTTTTCTAAAATCTTTTTCCTTTTCTTAAAGACTATTTCAAAAATCCTTCCGAAGGGCTAATTTCTAACAGCCTTTTTAAAGGCTTTTTTTTTTTAAAGATTTTATTAATATCTACTCAAAGCTGCCTTCAGTTATAAGTAGACTATATTTTCTAACAACAGTCTTTCGAAGGCTGTTGTTATTATTATGTAATATCTATTTATTCAAATAATAATACCACAATATATTTAATACTATTTATAGTACCACATAAAACACTAATATATAATAGTGGTAGATCAGACGTCACTCTCACATTCACGTTCCCACTCACTCTCACTTTCACACGCCCACTCACTCTCATATTCACACTTCCACTAAATTTAGCTTGATCAATTTCCTTGCTGCGAGGCAGCAGCTCTAACCACTGTGCCATTGTGTTGCCCCTCATACCAAAACATACATTTCCTAATTTCTTTAAGCTGAAGCGCCCTTATTGTTTAACGGGGCCTCCAAGACATGTGCCCATGGGGCCTCGCCAGGGCTGGATCACGGTCCCGCAAGGCCCCCCCCCCCCCCGCCCCTGTTTTTTCCTTATGAGAAATAGGAAGGGAGAGTCCCACCTCTTGCTACATATTGACCTTTTCTGGCCAGGCTTTCCTATGTGGGTGTCATTCTTACCTTCCTCCTTGCAAAATCATCCACTAGTTCATCAAAGGCTAGCTGTCTGACAAGGTCTGATTCTATAGACATAAGTGACAATGAACTATTAGCATTATAAAAATAACGATAATGCTAGCTAGCTATTAGCAACCTGGCAATTAGAAAAACCGAGTGTTAAACCTTCTATGCCTGCCTATTGTGTCATTTTTAAGCATCATTTTTATTTATAGGAGCAAACCAGCTGATGTCATGGAGTGACCAGCGGGCATTTTATAATAGTGCATAAAAATGATCCAAAATAACAAATGAAGACTCCATACCTTTTTATTTCTATTCTTTGTCTCGTTGCCTTGCACTATGAAGACACACACCCCCATTTATCATATATCATTCAATTCTGCTTGATCTCCGGCAAAGAGTAACGTTATGTAGGCTACAGTATGTGCCGAGGTGTCGGAGGGCCCTAGTGGTCAGCTTGCGCTGTATGTGCCGAGGGCCCTGGTGTTCAACATCCTTTGGCAGTATCGGGCCGCGGGGCCCGAGGCTTCGGAGGCCCCTGGCAGTCCGAGGCCCCGGGGCACTGGCCCCACTGGCCCGGTCCATAATCCAGCCTTGGGCCTTGCGGGACCATGATCCGGCCCTCTGAAGAGCCTATAGCTTTTTTTTTTTTTTTAACCAAATTAAAGGAATCTCTCCAGTAATCAAGAAGTGTAATTCCAATTCATGCATTCAGAAAAAAAGCCAGTTTACACCATGCACCGCTGTACACACATTTCAAAACAGCCACAAGAAAAATGGTATAACCTGCTGGAGGGGTTTTTCTCCATGGGAAGATTGGGAACTTGTAACGCGCTTTGTAGTGTCTTAACTTACATTAGCTTTAGGGAAGTAGGCTGCTCCTAGATAGCATGACAGAGCCAGAATTGTCAGTCAGTATTGGGATTTCACACATGTACCACTTTATTCACCTATACTTGTCAACCATACAATGCCTGGTCTCTGGCACTATGATCTCTCAACATACATGTAGATTAATATAGTTTAACATGTACCAAATCGTTACTGAAGAGACAAGCTACTCGTCAGGAGATAGATAGTACTCCACCTGCGGCTGTAACCCAGTCCCAGTAAAAACGAGGAGCGCTACCCAGTGTCTTAATCTGTTACTGCAGATCATCATAAAATTACTCGTTTCTTTCTTTTTTTTTTTTTTTCCTTTGGTGCTGTTTTATGTGTCTTGCTCTGTGCATCCAAGTCGCCTCTCCTTGCAGAGACAGACGACGCCTACAGACTGAGTCAGTGGCTGGATCGATGCACTATTTATTGGTGCAGAAGGCTCGACTGGAAGCTATTCTGACAGCAACAGAGTAACTGACCGGGACACCGACAGCGTCTAATTCTGGGGTTTAACCAACCTGAGAACAGAAGCGACACGGTCCATCAGAGAAGGTAAGAGAAATGCTTTACAGTTGTATCGATTTATTTTGCATGCCGACTGAAAGACAAATAAGTATAATATTCCTATAATATTCCTGCAGGAACTTATAGTGTAACTGTGGTACTCAATAGCGTACTTAATGGTATTATTTTATCTTTTTTTGGGTAGATTAACACTATAATATTGCTACAGGGACTTGAGGTTCGTGCACGACCTGCATAGCCGTCTATATCCTGCAGCTTAGTTTTATAAAACAAAAAACAAAACTGGGGCAGTTGTTTACAAATTATAAATCTAGTTTGTAGCTGTGGTTCAGTGTCAGTCGCTGCCACCTGCTTTATAACTGTTGTCGACGATTAACAGTTTCTTCATAAAATCAGGTAAAAATAATACAGTAGGTTAAAAAATGATTGGAAATCAGGCTATATAACTTCTACCTCATAGCTGTGACACAGCAACAGCTATACGGTTTTGGCAGCAATGGCTATTTAGTTATTATTTACAACAGTTATTATTAACCAAGCTTCTCTTGGTTCTGTCCCAGCTGCAGATCATTTAACCCATGCACGGACACAGTGATGGCAAAACATATATTCATTTAACTTAAACGGTAATTTATGTCAATAAGTAGGCTAATAGGCTACTTTTCCTCTGACATAACAGTCATAACAGTGAGTTTGTCCTGTCTCTATTCTGAGATGTGAGAGAAAGGGTGACCGGGCACCCATGGGAGCTGCCTGGAAATATTAACCTACTCTCCGGATCAGAGTGATTTATTCTTAGTTCAGTCAAGCATGATATAAATAAGGAATCCCTGACCCCGCCCCCTTTCAATCTAAAAATGGTACAAAATGATTGCCTTGAATTGCATTCAGCGCCATAGTTTACTATGTTTGCTTTTATTTTTATTTTGTTATTCTGTGATGAAAAAATATCCAGCCCAGACTCACCTGGTGCAGAACAAACTATCTGATTGGCTTTATAATATCCTGAAGCTAGACACTGCATGGTCACCTGACCATCTGCCCAGTTTCCCCACAGGGATCATTCAAGGTTCTTCTAACTTAATTCAACAAACAAGCCCTGTTTTTTTCAGTATTAAGAAGGGACCGATACTTTCCCAGAGTCCCATCTTCCTCCTGAGCAGGGCCGGCTCTAAACCACTGGAGGCCCTAGGCAAAATGTTCTGTGGAGACAAATCCTACCCACCATCAAGCAATAAAGACTGAATAAAAATGTAGTGTTGTAAGCATTGTATGTTTGTTACCTGTTATAAGATACGGCACATATCAAAATAAAATGTAACAAATACAAAGGTGAATGTGGCTCTCTCTACTTGTGTGGACATGAGCAGAAAATGAAGACTTTCAAGGGGGCCTCAGCCAATAAGATCCATCTTTTTCTGGGGGTGGGCCTCCCCCAAATCAGTGCTTTTGATTGGTTTTATGATCACTGGCACGAATGTATCCAAAAAGATAAGATATATATATATATTTTTAAAAGTACAAAAAATACATTAAAGGATGCTGGAGGCCCTAGGCATTTGCCTATTAATCCTATAGGGAGAACCGGTTATGCTCCTGAGACACCTAAGATATTTAGTATTAAAGGTATCACATGATTCAAGGTTTTACATTCCTTCTCCTAATCTAACAATGGCATCTTGATCTCAGACAGCTGGCAGCCTCCGACAGTCACTGAGGAAACATCATGAGCTGCGGGGTAAAGGGCTATCTGAAGACTAAAGAGGGGAAACTCATGGCAGTCTGGGACGAGCAGTTGCAAGTCAGAGATGTCCAAGTGGAAAATAAAAAAGCAGGTATAATAACTTCTTCTTCGGTGGTACATGCCTATAGTTTGCGATCGGGCTCTGAAATTAACACCAGCCACCCACCAAATGTGGGTAAATTGTTGGTTACCCACTGTGCGGGTAGGTTTTTTGTATTATTTTAACCAATATAATATAATAATAATAATAATATAATATATAATATTTTTTTAATAAAATGTTAAATTTCTATAATTGGATATGGTTGCAAATTTGAATGTGGCATTGGTACCATTGGCCACAGGTGCTGTGCCAGTTTGATCGACAGTCAAGACTTGTCTCTCTTGGTGTTAGTAACCTAATGGCCAATTAACAAGAGCGTCAATCAAAAAATGACCCTAAAATGATGTTATAAGAGTCTGTGTTTCATTCTAGTGTTTTCCGCATCCAGTCTCATGCACAGAAATGTCTTATGGGTTGTCATCTTATAACGGCAAAACTCAAAGTCGGTCTGCACATCGTTCTCACTCCACCGCAGTACAAACACGGTGGAGCGAGACCGACTTTTGAGTTTTGCAGCTGAATCCTTGTCCAGCATGAGTGGAAGAGGTGGATGTGTGTCACTTTAATCCACCCACTGTCACCTGATGATGTCACCAAAAACCACTTTGTTCAGTATGAAGGGCGACGTGACGCTCCACACCAAACCCGTCCATGAATAAATAAAAATATCCTGAATGCCATGTATGTCCTTAGATACTGTAGCACTCCATGCAGTGAGGAGCAATCTCTGATTTTAAAGGGAAATATAATATTGTGCCACATTCAGTCATTCACACATAAACTAAACTTACTTCTCTCTTTTACAGTGACTGTGCACAGATGGACTATGAAAGATGGAGCTTCAAAATTTGCTTTCAGTTTCAGCGAATCTTGCTTTGTCTGCTGCAAACCAGATGGTCCAGTGCAGGTAAATATGAACCTTTATTAAAGCAACTGTTTAATTCTTCTTCAGTGGGAACAATGTGGAGGTCAGAATAAGGCATTAGAAACTGGAAAAACAAATCTGTGAAATTCCTTCCTGTGACATGGATACTAAATTCAAAGCCTATGCAAATACAGCAGTTTTTGTTATTTCACGTCGAATGTTTCTTGTTGAAAGTTAATACAATTTGAATGTTAAAACTCATCGGAGGTGATCATCTGAAGGCCCTTCAGATGTTAAACCAGTACACAGGGCAGACAGTAGACAACTAACAAAGGGGAGGGGGAGAGGGACAAATATAAAGGGGTCTCCGCTATGCCCAGCAGCCTATCAAAATACATGAAACATTAACATGGCCGAATGAACTGTAGAACTACACCAATCCACGTTACAATATTTAACTTTTTCAAAATTAAAAGCTGTTTCATCCAATCATTATGTGTTTTGTGTGTCCACAGTACATTAAGGTCACTGGAAAAACTGGAATCAGCGATGAAGAGAAACCGCATTATCTGTTCGAATGGAAAAACGTAGGGAACGGCACGTTCCGTGGCTTGCAATCTGTGGCCGAACCCAAGAAACATCTCTCCATCAATGATGAAGACCAAGTCATCCTCAGTTCAAACAGTCAGGAGGTTGTTACTTTCCAACTCTTAGATGGGAATCAGAATGAAATGTTTCTTACTGATATTACATTGTGTAATTGTTGGGGAAAATGACTATGGACGACTAAGGACTTTGTCTCAACGTTCATTTGCCAACATACAGTATATTTTCACAGGTTTTCAACATTGTGCACGCCGTCCTATCAACATTTTATTCAATGTTGAGATATTTGTGAACACAAGTATGTCTTTTAATCCCAGAGAATAAAGCTGTGAATATTCTGTCACTCATGCTATTTTATACTCACTTGATTATTACTAGGTTTGATACAGTAAGGCAGACACTATTAACTTCCTTTGGCATTGCTGTGCAACATGCTACTAGCTATCACTGCTGTTTTGACTCATCTGATTCTGTTATAAACATACTTTCTTTTCTCGTTACTGTCTGTATAGAGGTTATTTTTTGCAGTTGGGCAGAAATAGCAGAATATTTTTGTATTATATCACCAAATGTTTATTTTTCACATATTGTATCACATTCACAAATGATTTCTTCTACCTGTTCTTAAATAGTATTTTGTAATTGTTGAAAACTCTTCCTACTGAAAGCAGCTACATTTAACTTGTTGTGCACCTTATAACTGATGTACCTTCCCACAGTGTCTAGAAAAACTAACATTTATACCCGTCAAAGAGGAGTTGTACGGCATGAAAATGGAAGATTACTGAATTTTTGTGAAAATGTTCTGAACAGGTGATTTCAAATGTGTTTGTACAAAGCTTTAATGCAGGAGGACAATTGTTTTTGTATAAATTGTTTGCCTTTTCATGTCTTGAGGGGATTGCTGGTGGTGGAAATGGAAAGCTTGTAGATTTCATGTGTCTTTTTCAGTTACCAGAGAGCAAATGTTGTAATTTTTATGCTGACACAATGTAATGTTACAGGAAAAAATAAACCTGATACTCCCTTTTCATTAACCAGGTGTATATCCATTAGGAGTTTTCTACCTGATGATGTCCAAATGCTTTTACAGGAATATAGTTGTACCATCATCAGATCTAGGAGGGGAAGAGGGGAGGGAGGGCTGGCAGTCAATGATTTTCTCTGCACACTGCGCTGTAGTTTACGCTTAGAGCATGATGAAGCAGAGCTCAAAGCCATATATACTGTATATAGGCTATATAAGCTTTGTTAGAGTGATTGTCAGGATCCGTACCCAGGGCTCAAATGCAGACACGCAGACGGGGAATACAGTTCAAAACGTCTTTACTGAAGGAATAGGCAGGTACAGGGTCGTAGGCAGGCACAGGTCATACACGGGTGGTCACAAGGCACAGTACCAGTAGGAGTAGGCAATCAGGTAGTCCAAAGATCAGGCAGGGTCAGAACCAGGCAGATAATATGTACAGGCAGAGCAAAACAGGTAAGGCGGGAACGAACTAGATAGAAGCTAGGACAATCTGACAGAGACTGAAGGGAGAGTGGGTAATATCCTATATATTACCCACTCTCCCTTCAGTCTGTGCCAGATTGCAAGACTAACTGGCAGATGAGCTGAGACAGGAACTGGTGAGGTGAAAACCAGGACTGGAGCAGAGCTGATCAGGATGATCAACCAGCTCGAGTCGTGACAGTACTCCTGCTCTTGAGCGGAATGAACCACTCTCTCAATTCCCCACTGGACTGCAGCGATGACACACTCAGCGGGCAGGATGGGTTCTGGAGAGGAAGGAGAGTCAGAGCATCTTTGTTTACCATTCTTTCCTACCGACCCGGCTCCAAGAACAAAGTTAAACCAGCCAAAGAACAGAGCCCAGCAAGCCTGACGGGAGTTGAGACGCATGGCCGTCTTACTGTCATTGGGTTCAAGCTGTGATGACTTGAGTTAATGATATTGAATGCCAGTGCTTTCTAAATGA
The DNA here is from genome assembly GCF_048128805.1 of Centroberyx gerrardi. Classification (NCBI taxonomy): domain Eukaryota; kingdom Metazoa; phylum Chordata; class Actinopteri; order Beryciformes; family Berycidae; genus Centroberyx; species Centroberyx gerrardi. The sequence goes on along the minus strand of NC_136004.1, from coordinate 28,518,811 downwards.
GCACATGGTGCAGCCAGTGATATATGAAGGGATTTGTGTGTAGAGTTTTTCACAAAAAGTTCAACAAATCTTAATCATGTGTGGAAACAGGGGAATAGTGTTTATAGTTTTGGGAAATGGGTCTGTCTTTTGGTAGATGGCATCATGGTTTGGGATGTTTAGTTAATAGGCCCAGTTATAGTGTGTAAGCGATCGAGAAAAACTGTAATGCACTCCAGGTTCTTCTGGTCGGTCCTAGACAATAAACGGCTGCTCAGCACCCTCCAGTGTCTCCACTCCTTCAGGGCTAGCCGAACTGCTAGGAGCTCCCAGTTGCCGATGTCATAGTTCCTCTCAGTGGGGTTGAGGCGATGAGAGAACAAGGCACAGGGATGGAGCTTATTGTCAGAGGGACAGCGCTGGGAAAGGATGGCGCCAACGCCCACGTCCGAAGCGTCGACCTCCACCACAAACTGTAGAGTGGGATCTGGCAGGGTCAGGATAGGAGCAGAGGTGAAACGATGTCTGAGGCTAGTGAAAGCAGCAGGAGACCAATTGAACTGAGTCTTGGTGGAAGTAAGTGCTGTGAGGGGAGCAGCTACTTGACTGTAGTTCCTGATGAAGCGGCGGTAGAAATTGGCGAACCCCAAAAAACTTTGAAGCTCTTTGCGGGAAGTGGGCTGTGGCCAATTGAGCACTGCCTGCACCTTGGACTCTTCCATCTGGATGCTTCCAGGCTCAACAACGAACCCCAGGAAAGATACGGTGGTGTGGTGGAACTCGCACTTCTCTGCCTTGACGTAGAGCTGGTTTTCCAGGAGACGCTCGAGGACCTTGCGGACGTGGCATTACCAGGTACTCGTAGTGTCCGTTGGGGGTGTTGAATGCCGTCTTCCATTCGTCGCCCTCCCGGATTCGCCCAAGGTGGTAGGCGTTGCGGGGGTCGAGCTTGGTGAAGATGTTGGCCCCCTACAGGAGCTCGAAGGCAGAAGAGATGAGAGGTAGTGGATACCGGTTCTTAACGGTGATGTTGTTCAGTCCCCGGTAGTCAATGCAGAGGTGGAAAGACTTGTCCTTCTTGTCCACAAAAAAGAAGCCAGCGGCAGCAGGAGAGGAAGACGGTCGGATGATGCCACCGGCCAGAGCCTCCGAAATGTACTTATCTATGGCTGCTGTTTTGGGACCGGACAGGGAGTAAACACGCCCCTTGGGTGGGGCAGTGCCAGGCAGTAGCTCAATGCCACAATCATAAGGGCGGTGAGTCGGTAACCCGGTGGCTCTGGACTTACTAAAAACAAGCTTGAGGTCAAGGTACTCAGGAGGTGAAGGTACACCTCCGCACAGTGCGAGCTGACCGCGAGGGCCCCCCCGGATCATTTTTATGCACTCCTGTTATAAAATGCCCGCTGGTCACTCCGTGACGTCAGCTGGTTTACTTGTACAGGTTTAACACTCGGTTTGCTAATTGCTAACTGCCAGCTTGTTAATGGCTAGCTAGCATTATCGTTATTTTTTCTTTTCTTAAGATCATGAAATAATCATACTCTTGAGAAAACGGCACAAAGAAAATAATGCCAATGTGTTACGACCCGGCTTGGGGTAAACACCTGCGCTACAAAAAAAAGATCTAAGGGGGAAAACGAGCCGGAGATTAAAGAAGCTCCTAAGGGTGAAAGCCTTTGCACTAGTTTGCAAAAATCAACCGAAATACGAAAACCATAATGAAGAAACCAAGTGACAAGTACTAGTGCAAAACAAAGCAACAAAATTCAACATAACTCACGAAACCTTCTCCCAAATCTACTTTTGACAAAAGAAAATTGAAGGCGTTTTGCTCTTGGGAGCTTTTTAAAGCTCTGGCTCGTTTTCCCCCCTAGTTCCTTTTTGTTTTGCAGCACGGGTGTTTGCTAGAGTGATTTGGTCTGGGTATGGGAGCTGAACACACAGTAACCCACGCCGGTCACTTCCAGTTCCCCGTGCTCGTATTCTTTATTTGTTAGCTTCGGTTGCGCTTTTCGTTTTATTTAATAGCCAACCCTACACCACAGAACTTATCACGTTGCGACCCATGAGCCGGATCGTAACATAATGCACGTCTCCTCATCTCGGCCTCTGTAGTAATCAAATCTTGAAATGTATACAGTTTTTCTGGAAGAATGGATTTTCAGATATAATGCTAACAGATCAATGTACATTTTAACCATTCAGCATGGCTTTTATTCAAAGTCAAATGGCCAAAATGTACACAGATCCAAAGTGTGCTTATGGAGATTGTGGTGTTGTTACTCCACACTAGCTTGCTAGCACACTGTTTAGCCATTTGGCTATTATTTAGTATTGTTGTTTACTGAATAAATATGTAAAATTGGTACATCTGATTATGATTGTGGACCCATATTTTTTTTAATATACACCTGATAGAGCATAACAAAAATACAAAAGGCAAGATTAAATAAAGGGAATAAAAATAAATATAAGTAATAAAATGGCTTCCTTTGAAGTAAATGTATTTTTTTCTCCCCATCGACGGGGTGTGGCCTATGTGCATGGTCTCAGCCAATGAAAAAAAAGTTATCTTTTGAATTTCAAGCAACGGAATTCTCTCGATGTCAGGCGAGTATATACGTAAGACATTTCCAGGTTACAAAAGTCACAGACAGATGCAGTTTTGCTTGCTTGGTATGTCACAGTGATAAATTCAGATACTTTTCTTCATCTTTTTCTAAAATCTTTTTCCTTTTCTTAAAGACTATTTCAAAAATCCTTCCGAAGGGCTAATTTCTAACAGCCTTTTTAAAGGCTTTTTTAAAAAAAAGATTTTATTAATATCTACTCAAAGCTGCCTTCAGTTATAAGTAGACTATATTTTCTAACAACAGTCTTTCGAAGGCTGTTGTTATTATTATGTAATATCTATTTATTCAAATAATAATACCACAATATATTTAATACTATTTATAGTACCACATAAAACACTAATATATAATAGTGGTAGATCAGACGTCACTCTCACATTCACGCTCCCACTCACTCTCATATTCACACTTCCACTAAATTTAGCTTGATCAATTTCCTTGCTGCGAGGCAGCAGCTCTAACCACTGTGCCATTGTGTTGCCCCTCATACCAAAACATACATTTCCTAATTTCTTTAAGCTGAAGCGCCCTTATTGTTTAACGGGGCCTCCAAGACATGTGCCCATGGGGCCTCGCCAGGGCCGGATCACGGTCCCGCAAGGCCCCCCCCCCCTCTGCCCCTGTTTTTTCCTTATGAGAAATAGGAAGGGAGAGTCCCACCTCTTGCTACATATTGACCTTTTCTGGCCAGGCTTTCCTATATGGGTGTCATTCTTACCTTCCTCCTCGCAAAATCATCCACTAGTTCATCAAAGGCTAGCTGTCTGACAAGGTCTGATTCTATAGACATAAGTGACAATGAACTATTAGCATTATAAAAATAACGATAATGCTAGCTAGCTATTAGCAACCTGGCAATTAGAAAAACCGAGTGTTAAACCTTCTATGTCTGCCTATTGTGTCATTTTTAAGCATCATTTTTATTTATAGGAGCAAACCAGCTGATGTCATGGAGTGACCAGCGGGCATTTTATAATAGTGCATAAAAATGATCCAAAATAACAAATGAAGACTCCATACCTTTTTATTTCTATTCTTTGTCTCGTTGCCTTGCACTATGAAGACACACACCCCCATTTATCATATATCATTCAATTCTGCTTGATCTCCGGCAAAGAGTAACGTTATGTAGGCTACAGTATGTGCCGAGGTGTCGGAGGGCCCTAGTGGTCAGCTTGCGCTGTATGTGCCGAGGGCCCTCAACATCCTTTGGCAGTATCGGGCCGCAGGGCCCGAGGCTTCGGAGGCCCCTGGCAGTCCGAGGCCCCGGGGCACTGGCCCCACTGGCCCGGTCCATAATCCAGCCTTGGGCCTTGCGGGACCATGATCCGGCCCTCTGAAGAGCCTATAGCTTTTTTTTTTTTTTTAACCAAATTAAAGGAATCTCTCCAGTAATCAAGAAGTGTAATTCCAATTCATGCATTCAGAAAAAAAGCCAGTTTACACCATGCACCGCTGTACACACATTTCAAAACAGCCACAAGAAAAATGGTATAACCTGCTGGAGGGGTTTTTCTCCATGGGAAGATTGGGAACTTGTAACGCGCTTTGTAGTGTCTTAGCTTACATTAGCTTTAGGGAAGTAGGCTGCTCCAAGATAGCATGACAGAGCCAGAATTGTCAGTCAGTATTGGGATTTCACACATGTACCACTTTATTCACCTATACTTGTCAACCATACAATGCCTGGTCTCTGGCACTATGATCTCTCAACATACATGTAGATTAATATAGTTTAACATGTACCAAATCGTTACTGAAGAGACAAGCTACTCGTCAGGAGATAGATAGTACTCCACCTGCCGCTGTAACCCAGTCCCAGTAAAAACGAGGAGCGCTACCCAGTGTCTTAATCTGTTACTGCAGATCATCATAAAATTACTCGTTTCTTTCTTTTTTTTTTTTTTTCCTTTGGTGCTGTTTTATGTGTCTTGCTCTGTGCATCCAAGTCGCCTCTCCTTGCAGAGACAGACGACGCCTACAGACTGAGTCAGTGGCTGGATCGATGCTATTTATTGGTGCAGAAGGCTCGACTGGAAACTATTCTGACAGCAACAGAGTAACTGACCGGGACACCGACAGCGTCTAATTCTGGGGTTTAACCAACCTGAGAACAGAAGCGACACGGTCCATCAGAGAAGGTAAGAGAAATGCTTTACAGTTGTATCGATTTATTTTGCATGCCGACTGAAAGACAAATAAGTATAATATTCCTATAATATTCCTGCAGGAACTTATAGTGTATCTGTGGTACTCAATAGCGTACTTAATGGTATTATTTTATCTTTTTTTGGGTAGATTAACACTATAATATTGCTACAGGGACTTGAGGTTCGTGCACGACCTGCATAGCCGTCTATATCCTGCAGCTTAGTTTTATAAAACAAAAAACAAAACTGGGGCAGTTGTTTACAAATTATAAATCTAGTTTGTAGCTGTGGTTCAGTGTCAGTCGCTGCCACCTGCTTTATAACTGTTGTCGACGATTAACAGTTTCTTCATAAAATCAGGTAAAAATAATACAGTAGGTTAAAAAATGGTTGGAAATCAGGCTATATAACTTCTACCTCATAGCTGTGACACAGCAACAGCTATACGGTTTTGGCAGCAATGGCTATTTAGTTATTATTTACAACAGTTATTATTAACCAAGCTTCTCTTGGTTCTGTCCCAGCTGCAGATCATTTAACCCATGCACGGACACAGAGTGATGGCAAAACATATATTCATTTAACTTAAACGGTAATTTATGTCAATAAGTAGGCCAACAGGCTACTTTTCCTCTGACATAACAGTCATAACAGTGAGTTTGTCCTGTCTCTATTCTGTGATGTGAGAGAAAGGGTGACCGGGCACCCATGGGAGCTGCCTGGAAATATTAACCTACTCTCCGGATCAGAGTGATTTATTCTTAGTTCAGTCAAGCATGATATAAATAAGGAATCCCTGACCCCGCCCCCTTTCAATCTAAAAATGGTACAAAATGATTGCCTTGAATTACATTCAGCGCCATAGTTTACTATGTTTGCTTTTATTTTTATTTTGTTATTCTGTGATGAAAAAATATCCAGCCCAGACTCACCTGGTGCAGAACAAACTATCTGATTGGCTTTATAATATCCTGAAGCTCGACACTGCATGGTCACCTGACCATCTGCCCAGTTTCCCCACAGGGATCATTCAAGGTTCTTCTAACTTAATTCAACAAACAAGCCCCAAACTTTAACCCCCCAGATGCAATGCTAATGCTAAGAAAAAAATGAAATATTAAGAAGGGACCGATACTTTCCCAGAGTCCCATCTTCCTCCTGAGCAGGGCCGGCTCTAAACCGCTGGAGGCCCTAGGCAAAATGTTCTGTGGAGACAAATCCTACCCACCATCAAGCAATAAAGACTGAATAAAAATGTAGTGTTGTAAGCATTGTATGTTTGTTACCTGTTATAAGATACGGCACATATCAAAATAAAATGTAACAAATACAAAGGTGAATGTGGCTCTCTCTACTTGTGTGGACATGAGCAGAAAATGAAGACTTTCAAGGGGGCCTCAGCCAATAAGATCCATCTTTTTCTGGGGGTGGGCCTCCCCCAAATCAGTGCTTTTGATTGGTTTTATGATCACTGGCACGAATGTATCCAAAAAGATAAGATATATATATATATTTTTAAAAGTACAAAAAATACATTAAAGGATGCTTGAGGCCCTAGGCATTTGCCTATTAATCCTATAGGGAGAACCGGTTATGCTCCTGAGACACCTAAGATATTTAGTATTAAAGGTATCACATGATTCAAGGTTTTACATTCCTTCTCCTAATCTAACAATGGCATCTTGATCTCAGACAGCTGGCAGCCTCCGACAGTCACTGAGGAAACATCATGAGCTGCGGGGTAAAGGGCTATCTGAAGACTAAAGAGGGGAAACTCATGGCAGTCTGGGACGAGCAGTTGCAAGTCAGAGATGTCCAAGTGGAAAATAAAAAAGCAGGTATAATAACTTCTTCTTCGGTGGTACATGCCTATAGTTTGCGATCGGGCTCTGAAATTAACACCCGCCACCCACCAAATGTGGGTAAATTGTTGGTTACCCACTGTGCGGGTAGGTTTTTTGTATTATTTTAACCAATATAATATAATAATAATAATAATATAATATATAATATTTTTTTAATAAAATGTTAAATTTCTATAATTGGATATGGTTGCAAATTTGAATGTGGCATTGGTAGCATTGGCCACAGGTGCTGTGCCAGTTTGATCGACAGTCAAGACTTGTCTCTCTTGGTGTTAGTAACCTAATGGCCAATTAACAAGAGCGTCAATCAAAAAATGACCCTAAAATGATGTTATAAGAGTCTGTGTTTCATTCTAGTGTTTTCCGCATCCAGTCTCATGCACAGAAATGTCTTATGGGTTGTCATCTTATAACGGCAAAACTCAAAGTCGGTCTGCACATCGTTCTCACTCCACCGCAGTAAAAACACGGTGGAGCGAGACCGACTTTTGAGTTTTGCAGCTGAATCCTTGTCCAGCATGAGTGGAAGAGGTGGATGTGTGTCACTTTAATCCACCCACTGTCACCTGATGATGTCACCAAAAACCACTTTGTTCAGTATGAAGGGCGACGTGACGCTCCACACCAAACCCGTCCATGAATAAATAAAAATATCCTGAATGCCATGTATGTCCTTAGATACTGTAGCACTCCATGCAGTGAGGAGCAATCTCTGATTTTAAAGGGAAATATAATATTGTGCCACATTCAGTCATTCACACATAAACTAAACTTACTTCTCTCTTTTACAGTGACTGTGCACAGATGGACTATGAAAGATGGAGCTTCAAAATTTGCTTTCAGTTTCAGCGAATCTTGCTTTGTCTGCTGCAAACCAGATGGTCCAGTGCAGGTAAATATGAACCTTTATTAAAGCAACTGTTTAATTCTTCTTCAGTGGGAACAATGTGGAGGTCAAAATAAAGCATTAGAAACTGGAAAAACAAATCTGTGAAATTCCTTCCTGTGACATGGATACTAAATTCAAAGCCTATGCAAATACAGCAGTTTTTGTTATTTCACGTCGAATGTTTCTTGTTGAAAGTTAATACAATTTGAATGTTAAAACTCATCGGAGGTGATCATCTGAAGGCCCTTCAGATGTTAAAACCCCCCCGAAATAACACGTCTGACGGTGATGACACAAACCAAGCGATGATATGAAAAACTTATTTTGTGAAGAAATGGTAAAATCAAGAGGTTGCACTGAAACACTGCTCAGTAGCTGAGAACTGGTTTATATCTTAACATGTAATATTGTCGTGGTTATGTTGTGGCTAGCTGTTGTACAGCAGGAATCAATGGAGGCGAGGCACATGCCACAACAAGGGGGGAGCTGTTATGTTCCGACAGGCTTTACTTGGCAATCTTTTACAGTTAGAGAGTTACCTCAATGATGATGATTACAGATGGAAATGGTCAGGCTTGTCTTACTGCTACAACCGGGCGCAGACGGAGACGGGAGCTCGACATCTAGTACACAGGGCAGACAGTAGACAACTAACAAAGGGGAGGGGGAGAGGGACAAATATAAAGGGGTCTCCGCTATGCCCAGCAGCCTATCAAAATACATGAAACATTAACATGGCCGAATGAACTGTAGAACTACACCAATCCACGTTACAATATTTTACTTTTTCAAAATTAAAAGCTGTTTCATCCAATCATTATGTGTTTTGTGTGTCCACAGTACATTAAGGTCACTGGAAAAACTGGAATCAGCGATGAAGAGAAACCGCATTATCTGTTCGAATGGAAAAACGTAGGGAACGGCACGTTCCGTGGCTTGCAATCTGTGGCCGAACCCAAGAAACATCTCTCCATCAATGATGAAGACCAAGTCATCCTCAGTTCAAACAGTCAGGAGGTTGTTACTTTCCAACTCTTAGATGGGAATCAGAATGAAATGTCTCTTACTAATATTACATTGTGTAATTGTTGGGGAAAATGACTATGGACGACTAAGGACTTTGTCTCAACGTTCATTTGCCAACATACAGTATATTTTCACAGGTTTTCAACATTGTGCACGCCGTCCTATCAACATTTTATTCAATGTTGAGATATTTGTGAACACAAGTATGTCTTTTAATCCCAGAGAATAAAGCTGTGAATATTCTGTCACTCATGCTATTTTATACTCACTTGATTATTACTAGGTTTGATACAGTAAGGCAGACACTATTAACTTCCTTTGGCATTGCTGTGCAACATGCTACTAGCTATCACTGCTGTTTTGACTCATCTGATTCTGTTATAAACATACTTTCTTTTCTCGTTACTGTCTGTATAGAGGTTATTTTTTGCAGTTGGGCAGAAATAGCAGAATATTTTTGTATTATATCACCAAATGTTTATTTTTCACATATTGTATCACATTCACAAATGATTTCTTCTACCTGTTCTTAAATAGTATTTTGTAATTGTTGAAAACTCTTCCTACTGAAAGCAGCTACATTTAACTTGTTGTGCACCTTATAACTGATGTACCTTCCCACAGTGTCTAGAAAAACTAACATTTATACCCGTCAAAGAGGAGTTGTACGGCATGAAAATGGAAGATTACTGAATTTTTGTGAAAATGTTCTGAACAGGTGATTTCAAATGTGTTTGTACAAAGCTTTAATGCAGGAGGACAATTGTTTTTGTATAAATTGTTTGCCTTTTCATGTCTTGAGGGGATTGCTGGTGGTGGAAATGGAAAGCTTGTAGATTTCATGTGTCTTTTTCAGTTACCAGAGAGCAAATGTTGTAATTTTTATGCTGACACAATGTAATGTTACAGGAAAAAATAAACCTGATACTCCCTTTTCATTAACCAGGTGTATATCCATTAGGAGTTTTCTACCTGATGATGTCCAAATGCTTTTACAGGAATATAGTTGTACCATCATCAGATCTAGGAGGGGAAGAGGGGAGGGAGGGCTGGCAGTCAATGATTTTCTCTGCACACTGCGCTGTAGTTTACGCTTAGAGCATGATGAAGCAGAGCTCAAAGCCATATATACTGTATATAGGCTATATAAGCTTTGTTAGAGTGATTGTCAGGATCCGTACCCAGGGCTCAAATGCAGACACGCAGACGGGGAATACAGTTCAAAACGTCTTTACTGAAGGAATAGGCAGGTACAGGGTCGTAGGCAGGCACAGGTCATACACGGGTGGTCACAAGGCACAGTACCAGTAGGAGTAGGCAATCAGGTAGTCCAAAGATCAGGCAGGGTCAGAACCAGGCAGATAATATGTACAGGCAGAGCAAAACAGGTAAGGCGGGAACGAACTAGATAGAAGCTAGGACAATCTGACAGAGACTGAAGGGAGAGTGGGTAATATCCTATATATTACCCACTCTCCCTTCAGTCTGTGCCAGATTGCAAGACTAACTGGCAGATGAGCTGAGACAGGAACTGGTGAGGTGAAAACCAGGACTGGAGCAGAGCTGATCAGGATGATCAACCAGCTCGAGTCGTGACAGTACTCCTGCTCTTGAGCGGAATGAACCACTCTCTCAATTCCCCACTGGACTGCAGCGATGACACACTCAGCGGGCAGGATGGGTTCTGGAGAGGAAGGAGAGTCAGAGCATCTTTGTTTACCATTCTTTCCTACCGACCCGGCTCCAAGAACAAAGTTAAACCAGCCAAAGAACAGAGCCCAGCAAGCCTGACGGGAGTTGAGACGCATGGCCGTCTTACTGTCATTGGGTTCAAGCTGTGATGACTTGAGTTAATGATATTGAATGCCAGTGCTTTCTAAATGAGCACATGGTGCAGCCAGTGATATATGAAGGGATTTGTGTGTAGAGTTTTTCACAAAAAGTTCAACAAATCTTAATCATGTGTGGAAACAGGGGAATAGTGTTTATAGTTTTGGGAAATGGGTCTGTCTTTTGGTAGATGGCATCATGGTTTGGGATGTTTAGTTAATAGGCCCAGTTATAGTGTGTAAGCGATCGAGAAAAACTGTAATGCACTCCAGGTTCTTCTGGTCGGTCCTAGACAATAAACGGCTGCTCAGCACCCTCCAGTGTCTCCACTCCTTCAGGGCTAGCCGAACTGCTAGGAGCTCCCAGTTGCCGATGTCATAGTTCCTCTCAGTGGGGTTGAGGCGATGAGAGAACAAGGCACAGGGATGGAGCTTATTGTCAGAGGGACAGCGCTGGGAAAGGATGGCGCCAACGCCCACGTCCGAAGCGTCGACCTCCACCACAAACTGTAGAGTGGGATCTGGCAGGGTCAGGATAGGAGCAGAGGTGAAACGACGTCTGAGGCTAGTGAAAGCAGCAGGAGACCAATTGAACTGAGTCTTGGTGGAAGTAAGTGCTGTGAGGGGAGCAGCTACTTGACTGTAGTTCCTGATGAAGCGGCGGTAGAAATTGGCGAACCCCAAAAAACTTTGAAGCTCTTTGCGGGAAGTGGGTTGTGGCCAATTGAGCACTGCCTGCACCTTGGACTCTTCCATCTGGATGCTTCCAGGCTCAACAACGAACCCCAGGAAAGATACGGTGGTGCGGTGGAACTCGCACTTCTCTGCCTTGACGTAGAGCTGGTTTTCCAGGAGACGCTCGAGGACCTTGCGGACGTGGCAAACATGTTTCTGTTCCGTCTGTGGAAAAAAACAAAACAAAAAAAACCCAGAATATCGTCTAGATAGACAAACAAGAAGCGATTGACAAAGTCTCTCAACACATCGTTCACGAGAGCCTGGAAAACTGCTGGGGCATTGGTGAGACCGAAGGGCATTACCAGGTACTCGTAGTGTCCGTTGGGGGTGTTGAATGCCGTCTTCCATTCGTCGCCCTCCCGGATTCGCCCAAGGTGGTAGGCGTTGCGGGGGTCGAGCTTGGTGAAGATGTTGGCCCCCTACAGGAGCTCGAAGGCAGAAGAGATGAGAGGTAGTGGATACCGGTTCTTAACGGTGATGTTGTTCAGTCCCCGGTAGTCAATGCAGAGGCGGAAAGACTTGTCCTTCTTGTCCACAAAAAAGAAGCCAGCGGCAGCAGGAGAGAAAGACGGTCGGATGATGCCACCGGCCAGAGCCTCCGAAATGTACTTATCTATGGCTGCTGTTTTGGGACCGGACAGGGAGTAAACACGCCCCTTGGGTGGGGCAGTGCCAGGCAGTAGCTCAATGCCACAATCATAAGGGCGGTGAGTCGGTAACCCGGTGGCTCTGGACTTACTAAAAACAAGCTTGAGGTCAAGGTACTCAGGAGGTGAAGGTACACCTCCGCACAGTGCGAGCTGACCGCGAGGGCCCCCCCGGATCATTTTTATGCACTCCTGTTATAAAATGCCCGCTGGTCACTCCGTGACGTCAGCTGGTTTACTTGTACAGGTTTAACACTCGGTTTGCTAATTGCTAACTGCCAGCTTGTTAATGGCTAGCTAGCATTATCGTTATTTTTTCTTTTCTTAAGATCATGAAATAATCATACTCTTGAGAAAACGGCACAAAGAAAATAATGCCAATGTGTTACGACCCGGCTTGGGGTAAACACCTGCGCTACAAAAAAAAGATCTAAGGGGGAAAACGAGCCGGAGATTAAAGAAGCTCCTAAGGGTGAAAGCCTTTGCACTAGTTTGCAAAAATCAACCGAAATACGAAAACCATAATGAAGAAACCAAGTGACAAGTACTAGTGCAAAACAAAGCAACAAAATTCAACATAACTCACGAAACCTTCTCCCAAATCTACTTTTGACAAAAGAAAATTGAAGGCGTTTTGCTCTTGGGAGCTTTTTAAAGCTCTGGCTCGTTTTCCCCCCTAGTTCCTTTTTGTTTTGCAGCACGGGTGTTTGCTAGAGTGATTTGGTCTGGGTATGGGAGCTGAACACACAGTAACCCACGCCGGTCACTTCCAGTTCCCCGTGCTCGTATTCTTTATTTGTTAGCTTCGGTTGCGCTTTTCGTTTTATTTAATAGCCAACCCTACACCACAGAACTTATCACGTTGCGACCCATGAGCCGGATCGTAACATAATGCACGTCTCCTCATCTCGGCCTCTGTAGTAATCAAATCTTGAAATGTATACAGTTTTTCTGGAAGAATGGATTTTCAGATATAATGCTAACAGATCAATGTACATTTTAACCATTCAGCATGGCTTTTATTCAAAGTCAAATGGCCAAAATGTACACAGATCCAAAGTGTGCTTATGGAGATTGTGGTGTTGTTACTCCACACTAGCTTGCTAGCACACTGTTTAGCCATTTGGCTATTATTTAGTATTGTTGTTTACTGAATAAATATGTAAAATTGGTACATCTGATTATGATTGTGGACCCATATTTTTTTTAATATACACCTGATAGAGCATAACAAAAATACAAAAGGCAAGATTAAATAAAGGGAATAAAAATAAATATAAGTAATAAAATGGCTTCCTTTGAAGTAAATGTATTTTTTTCTCCCCATCGACGGGGTGTGGCCTATGTGCATGGTCTCAGCCAATGAAAAAAAAGTTATCTTTTGAATTTCAAGCAACGGAATTCTCTCGATGTCAGGCGAGTATATACGTAAGACATTTCCAGGTTACAAAAGTCACAGACAGATGCAGTTTTGCTTGCTTGGTATGTCACAGTGATAAATTCAGATACTTTTCTTCATCTTTTTCTAAAATCTTTTTCCTTTTCTTAAAGACTATTTCAAAAATCCTTCCGAAGGGCTAATTTCTAACAGCCTTTTTAAAGGCTTTTTTAAAAAAAAGATTTTATTAATATCTACTCAAAGCTGCCTTCAGTTATAAGTAGACTATATTTTCTAACAACAGTCTTTCGAAGGCTGTTGTTATTATTATGTAATATCTATTTATTCAAATAATAATACCACAATATATTTAATACTATTTATAGTACCACATAAAACACTAATATATAATAGTGGTAGATCAGACGTCACTCTCACATTCACGCTCCCACTTACTCTCACTTTCACACTCCCACTCACTCTCATATTCACACTTCCACTAAATTTAGCTTGATCAATTTCCTTGCTGCGAGGCAGCAGCTCTAACCACTGTGCCATTGTGTTGCCCCTCATACCAAAACATACATTTCCTAATTTCTTTAAGCTGAAGCGCCCTTATTGTTTAACGGGGCCTCCAAGACATGTGCCCATGGGGCCTCGCCAGGGCCGGATCACGGTCCCGCAAGGCCCCCCCCCCCTCTGCCCCTGTTTTTTCCTTATGAGAAATAGGAAGGGAGAGTCCCACCTCTTGCTACATATTGACCTTTTCTGGCCAGGCTTTCCTATATGGGTGTCATTCTTACCTTCCTCCTCGCAAAATCATCCACTAGTTCATCAAAGGCTAGCTGTCTGACAAGGTCTGATTCTATAGACATAAGTGACAATGAACTATTAGCATTATAAAAATAACGATAATGCTAGCTAGCTATTAGCAACCTGGCAATTAGAAAAACCGAGTGTTAAACCTTCTATGTCTGCCTATTGTGTCATTTTTAAGCATCATTTTTATTTATAGGAGCAAACCAGCTGATGTCATGGAGTGACCAGCGGGCATTTTATAATAGTGCATAAAAATGATCCAAAATAACAAATGAAGACTCCATACCTTTTTATTTCTATTCTTTGTCTCGTTGCCTTGCACTATGAAGACACACACCCCCATTTATCATATATCATTCAATTCTGCTTGATCTCCGGCAAAGAGTAACGTTATGTAGGCTACAGTATGTGCCGAGGTGTCGGAGGGCCCTAGTGGTCAGCTTGCGCTGTATGTGCCGAGGGCCCTCAACATCCTTTGGCAGTATCGGGCCGCAGGGCCCGAGGCTTCGGAGGCCCCTGGCAGTCCGAGGCCCCGGGGCACTGGCCCCACTGGCCCGGTCCATAATCCAGCCTTGGGCCTTGCGGGACCATGATCCGGCCCTCTGAAGAGCCTATAGCTTTTTTTTTTTTTTTTAACCAAATTAAAGGAATCTCTCCAGTAATCAAGAAGTGTAATTCCAATTCATGCATTCAGAAAAAAAGCCAGTTTACACCATGCACCGCTGTACACACATTTCAAAACAGCCACAAGAAAAATGGTATAACCTGCTGGAGGGGTTTTTCTCCATGGGAAGATTGGGAACTTGTAACGCGCTTTGTAGTGTCTTAGCTTACATTAGCTTTAGGGAAGTAGGCTGCTCCAAGATAGCATGACAGAGCCAGAATTGTCAGTCAGTATTGGGATTTCACACATGTACCACTTTATTCACCTATACTTGTCAACCATACAATGCCTGGTCTCTGGCACTATGATCTCTCAACATACATGTAGATTAATATAGTTTAACATGTACCAAATCGTTACTGAAGAGACAAGGTACTCGTCAGGAGATAGATAGTACTCCACCTGCCGCTGTAACCCAGTCCCAGTAAAAACGAGGAGCGCTACCCAGTGTCTTAATCTGTTACTGCAGATCATCATAAAATTACTCGTTTCTTTCTTTTTTTTTTTTTTTCCTTTGGTGCTGTTTTATGTGTCTTGCTCTGTGCATCCAAGTCGCCTCTCCTTGCAGAGACAGACGACGCCTACAGACTGAGTCAGTGGCTGGATCGATGCACTATTTATTGGTGCAGAAGGCTCGACTGGAAACTATTCTGACAGCAACAGAGTAACTGACCGGGACACCGACAGCGTCTAATTCTGGGGTTTAACCAACCTGAGAACAGAAGCGACACGGTCCATCAGAGAAGGTAAGAGAAATGCTTTACAGTTGTATCGATTTATTTTGCATGCCGACTGAAAGACAAATAAGTATAATATTCCTATAATATTCCTGCAGGAACTTATAGTGTAACTGTGGTACTCAATAGCGTACTTAATGGTATTATTTTATCTTTTTTTGGGTAGATTAACACTATAATATTGCTACAGGGACTTGAGGTTCGTGCACGACCTGCATAGCCGTCTATATCCTGCAGCTTAGTTTTATAAAACAAAAAACAAAACTGGGGCAGTTGTTTACAAATTATAAATCTAGTTTGTAGCTGTGGTTCAGTGTCAGTCGCTGCCACCTGCTTTATAACTGTTGTCGACGATTAACAGTTTCTTCATAAAATCAGGTAAAAATAATACAGTAGGTTAAAAAATGATTGGAAATCAGGCTATATAACTTCTACCTCATAGCTGTGACACAGCAACAGCTATACGGTTTTGGCAGCAATGGCTATTTAGTTATTATTTACAACAGTTATTATTAACCAA
Source organism: Centroberyx gerrardi (assembly GCF_048128805.1). Taxonomy (NCBI): domain Eukaryota; kingdom Metazoa; phylum Chordata; class Actinopteri; order Beryciformes; family Berycidae; genus Centroberyx; species Centroberyx gerrardi. The sequence goes on along the minus strand of NC_136004.1, from coordinate 28,502,934 downwards.
GCTTCTCTTGGTTCTGTCCCAGCTGCAGATCATTTAACCCATGCACGGACACAGTGATGGCAAAACATATATTCATTTAACTTAAACGGTAATTTATGTCAATAAGTAGGCCAACAGGCTACTTTTCCTCTGACATAACAGTCATAACAGTGAGTTTGTCCTGTCTCTATTCTGAGATGTGAGAGAAAGGGTGACCGGGCACCCATGGGAGCTGCCTGGAAATATTAACCTACTCTCCGGATCAGAGTGATTTATTCTTAGTTCAGTCAAGCATGATATAAATAAGGAATCCCTGACCCCGCCCCCTTTCAATCTAAAAATGGTACAAAATGATTGCCTTGAATTGCATTCAGCGCCATAGTTTACTATGTTTGCTTTTATTTTTATTTTGTTATTCTGTGATGAAAAAATATCCAGCCCAGACTCACCTGGTGCAGAACAAACTATCTGATTGGCTTTATAATATCCTGAAGCTCGACACTGCATGGTCACCTGACCATCTGCCCAGTTTCCCCACAGGGATCATTCAAGGTTCTTCTAACTTAATTCAACAAACAAGCCCCAAACTTTAACCCCCCAGATGCAATGCTAATGCTAAGAAAAAAATGAAATATTAAGAAGGGACCGATACTTTCCCAGAGTCCCATCTTCCTCCTGAGCAGGGCCGGCTCTAAACCGCTGGAGGCCCTAGGCAAAATGTTCTGTGGAGACAAATCCTACCCACCATCAAGCAATAAAGACTGAATAAAAATGTAGTGTTGTAAGCATTGTATGTTTGTTACCTGTTATAAGATACGGCACATATCAAAATAAAATGTAACAAATACAAAGGTGAATGTGGCTCTCTCTACTTGTGTGGACATGAGCAGAAAATGAAGACTTTCAAGGGGGCCTCAGCCAATAAGATCCATCTTTTTCTGGGGGTGGGCCTCCCCCAAATCAGTGCTTTTGATTGGTTTTATGATCACTGGCACAAATGTATCCAAAAAGATAAGATATATATATATATTTTTAAAAGTACAAAAAATACATTAAAGGATGCTGGAGGCCCTAGGCATTTGCCTATTAATCCTATAGGGAGAACCGGTTATGCTCCTGAGACACCTAAGATATTTAGTATTAAAGGTATCACATGATTCAAGGTTTTACATTCCTTCTCCTAATCTAACAATGGCATCTTGATCTCAGACAGCTGGCAGCCTCCGACAGTCACTGAGGAAACATCATGAGCTGCGGGGTAAAGGGCTATCTGAAGACTAAAGAGGGGAAACTCATGGCAGTCTGGGACGAGCAGTTGCAAGTCAGAGATGTCCAAGTGGAAAATAAAAAAGCAGGTATAATAACTTCTTCTTCGGTGGTACATGCCTATAGTTTGCGATCGGGCTCTGAAATTAACACCCGCCACCCACCAAATGTGGGTAAATTGTTGGTTACCCACTGTGCGGGTAGGTTTTTTGTATTATTTTAACCAATATAATATAATAATAATAATAATATAATATATAATATTTTTTTAATAAAATGTTAAATTTCTATAATTGGATATGGTTGCAAATTTGAATGTGGCATTGGTAGCATTGGCCACAGGTGCTGTGCCAGTTTGATCGACAGTCAAGACTTGTCTCTCTTGGTGTTAGTAACCTAATGGCCAATTAACAAGAGCGTCAATCAAAAAATGACCCTAAAATGATGTTATAAGAGTCTGTGTTTCATTCTAGTGTTTTCCGCATCCAGTCTCATGCACAGAAATGTCTTATGGGTTGTCATCTTATAACGGCAAAACTCAAAGTCGGTCTGCACATCGTTCTCACTCCACCGCAGTAAAAACACGGTGGAGCGAGACCGACTTTTGAGTTTTGCAGCTGAATCCTTGTCCAGCATGAGTGGAAGAGGTGGATGTGTGTCACTTTAATCCACCCACTGTCACCTGATGATGTCACCAAAAACCACTTTGTTCAGTATGAAGGGCGACGTGACGCTCCACACCAAACCCGTCCATGAATAAATAAAAATATCCTGAATGCCATGTATGTCCTTAGATACTGTAGCACTCCATGCAGTGAGGAGCAATCTCTGATTTTAAAGGGAAATATAATATTGTGCCACATTCAGTCATTCACACATAAACTAAACTTACTTCTCTCTTTTACAGTGACTGTGCACAGATGGACTATGAAAGATGGAGCTTCAAAATTTGCTTTCAGTTTCAGCGAATCTTGCTTTGTCTGCTGCAAACCAGATGGTCCAGTGCAGGTAAATATGAACCTTTATTAAAGCAACTGTTTAATTCTTCTTCAGTGGGAACAATGTGGAGGTCAGAATAAGACATTAGAAACTGGAAAAACAAATCTGTGAAATTCCTTCCTGTGACATGGATACTAAATTCAAAGCCTATGCAAATACAGCAGTTTTTGTTATTTCACGTTGAATGTTTCTTGTTGAAAGTTAATACAATTTGAATGTTAAAACTCATCGGAGGTGATCATCTGAAGGCCCTTCAGATGTTAAAACCCCCCCGAAATAACACGTCTGACGGTGATGACACAAACCAAGCGATGATATGAAAAACTTATTTTGTGAAGAAATGGTAAAATCAAGAGGTTGCACTGAAACACTGCTCAGTAGCTGAGAACTGGTTTATATCTTAACATGTAATATTGTCGTGGTTATGTTGTGGCTAGCTGTTGTACAGCAGGAATCAATGGAGGCGAGGCACATGCCACAACAAGGGGGGAGCTGTTATGTTCCGACAGGCTTTACTTGGCAAACTTTTACAGTTAGAGAGTTACCTCAATGATGATGATTACAGATGGAAATGGTCAGGCTTGTCTTACTGCTACAACCGGGCGCAGACGGAGACGGGAGCTCGACATCTAGTACACAGGGCAGACAGTAGACAACTAACAAAGGGGAGGGGGAGAGGGACAAATATAAAGGGGTCTCCGCGATGCCCAGCAGCCTATCAAAATACATGAAACATTAACATGGCCGAATGAACTGTAGAACTACACCAATCCACGTTACAATATTTTACTTTTTCAAAATTAAAAGCTGTTTCATCCAATCATTATGTGTTTTGTGTGTCCACAGTACATTAAGGTCACTGGAAAAACTGGAATCAGCGATGAAGAGAAACCGCATTATCTGTTCGAATGGAAAAACGTAGGGAACGGCACGTTCCGTGGCTTGCAATCTGTGGCCGAACCCAAGAAACATCTCTCCATCAATGATGAAGACCAAGTCATCCTCAGTTCAAACAGTCAGGAGGTTGTTACTTTCCAACTCTTAGATGGGAATCAGAATGAAATGTCTCTTACTAATATTACATTGTGTAATTGTTGGGGAAAATGACTATGGACGACTAAGGACTTTGTCTCAACGTTCATTTGCCAACATACAGTATATTTTCACAGGTTTTCAACATTGTGCACGCCGTCCTATCAACATTTTATTCAATGTTGAGATATTTGTGAACACAAGTATGTCTTTTAATCCCAGAGAATAAAGCTGTGAATATTCTGTCACTCATGCTATTTTATACTCACTTGATTATTACTAGGTTTGATACAGTAAGGCAGACACTATTAACTTCCTTTGGCATTGCTGTGCAACATGCTACTAGCTATCACTGCTGTTTTGACTCATCTGATTCTGTTATAAACATACTTTCTTTTCTCGTTACTGTCTGTATAGAGGTTATTTTTTGCAGTTGGGCAGAAATAGCAGAATATTTTTGTATTATATCACCAAATGTTTATTTTTCACATATTGTATCACATTCACAAATGATTTCTTCTACCTGTTCTTAAATAGTATTTTGTAATTGTTGAAAACTCTTCCTACTGAAAGCAGCTACATTTAACTTGTTGTGCACCTTATAACTGATGTACCTTCCCACAGTGTCTAGAAAAACTAACATTTATACCCATCAAAGAGGAGTTGTATGGCATGAAAATGGAAGATTACTGAATTTTTGTGAAAATGTTCTGAACAGGTGATTTCAAATGTGTTTGTACAAAGCTTTAATGCAGGAGGACAATTGTTTTTGTATAAATTGTTTGCCTTTTCATGTCTTGAGGGGATTGCTGGTGGTGGAAATGGAAAGCTTGTAGATTTCATGTGTCTTTTTCAGTTACCAGAGAGCAAATGTTGTAATTTTTATGCTGACACAATGTAATGTTACAGGAAAAAATAAACCTGATACTCCCTTTTCATTAACCAGGTGTATATCCATTAGGAGTTTTCTACCTGATGATGTCCAAATGCTTTTACAGGAATATAGTTGTACCATCATCAGATCTAGGAGGGGAAGAGGGGAGGGAGGGCTGGCAGTCAATGATTTTCTCTGCACACTGCGCTGTAGTTTACGCTTAGAGCATGATGAAGCAGAGCTCAAAGCCATATATACTGTATATAGGCTATATAAGCTTTGTTAGAGTGATTGTCAGGATCCGTACCCAGGGCTCAAATGCAGACACGCAGACGGGGAATACAGTTCAAAACGTCTTTACTGAAGGAATAGGCAGGTACAGGGTCGTAGGCAGGCACAGGTCATACACGGGTGGTCACAAGGCACAGTACCAGTAGGAGTAGGCAATCAGGTAGTCCAAAGATCAGGCAGGGTCAGAACCAGGCAGATAATATGTACAGGCAGAGCAAAACAGGTAAGGCGGGAACGAACTAGATAGAAGCTAGGACAATCTGACAGAGACTGAAGGGAGAGTGGGTAATATCCTATATATTACCCACTCTCCCTTCAGTCTGTGCCAGATTGCAAGACTAACTGGCAGATGAGCTGAGACAGGAACTGGTGAGGTGAAAACCAGGACTGGAGCAGAGCTGATCAGGATGATCAACCAGCTCGAGTCGTGACAGTACTCCTGCTCTTGAGCGGAATGAACCACTCTCTCAATTCCCCACTGGACTGCAGCGATGACACACTCAGCGGGCAGGATGGGTTCTGGAGAGGAAGGAGAGTCAGAGCATCTTTGTTTACCATTCTTTCCTACCGACCCGGCTCCAAGAACAAAGTTAAACCAGCCAAAGAACAGAGCCCAGCAAGCCTGACGGGAGTTGAGACGCATGGCCGTCTTACTGTCATTGGGTTCAAGCTGTGATGACTTGAGTTAATGATATTGAATGCCAGTGCTTTCTAAATGAGCACATGGTGCAGCCAGTGATATATGAAGGGATTTGTGTGTAGAGTTTTTCACAAAAAGTTCAACAAATCTTAATCATGTGTGGAAACAGGGGAATAGTGTTTATAGTTTTGGGAAATGGGTCTGTCTTTTGGTAGATGGCATCATGGTTTGGGATGTTTAGTTAATAGGCCCAGTTATAGTGTGTAAGCGATCGAGAAAAACTGTAATGCACTCCAGGTTCTTCTGGTCGGTCCTAGACAATAAACGGCTGCTCAGCACCCTCCAGTGTCTCCACTCCTTCAGGGCTAGCCGAACTGCTAGGAGCTCCCAGTTGCCGATGTCATAGTTCCTCTCAGTGGGGTTGAGGCGATGAGAGAACAAGGCACAGGGATGGAGCTTATTGTCAGAGGGAAAGCGCTGGGAAAGGATGGCGCCAACGCCCACGTCCGAAGCGTCGACCTCCACCACAAACTGTAGAGTGGGATCTGGCAGGGTCAGGATAGGAGCAGAGGTGAAACGACGTCTGAGGCTAGTGAAAGCAGCAGGAGACCAATTGAACTGAGTCTTGGTGGAAGTAAGTGCTGTGAGGGGAGCAGCTACTTGACTGTAGTTCCTGATGAAGCGGCGGTAGAAATTGGCGAACCCCAAAAAACTTTGAAGCTCTTTGCGGGAAGTGGGTTGTGGCCAATTGAGCACTGCCTGCACCTTGGACTCTTCCATCTGGATGCTTCCAGGCTCAACAACGAACCCCAGGAAAGATACGGTGGTGCGGTGGAACTCGCACTTCTCTGCCTTGACGTAGAGCTGGTTTTCCAGGAGACGCTCGAGGACCTTGCGGACGTGGCAAACATGTTTCTGTTCCGTCTGTGGAAAAAAACAAAACAAAAAAAACCCAGAATATCGTCTAGATAGACAAACAAGAAGCGATTGACAAAGTCTCTCAACACATCGTTCACGAGAGCCTGGAAAACTGCTGGGGCATTGGTGAGACCGAAGGGCATTACCAGGTACTCGTAGTGTCCGTTGGGGGTGTTGAATGCCGTCTTCCATTCGTCGCCCTCCCGGATTCGCCCAAGGTGGTAGGCGTTGCGGGGGTCGAGCTTGGTGAAGATGTTGGCCCCCTACAGGAGCTCGAAGGCAGAAGAGATGAGAGGTAGTGGATACCGGTTCTTAACGGTGATGTTGTTCAGTCCCCGGTAGTCAATGCAGAGGTGGAAAGACTTGTCCTTCTTGTCCACAAAAAAGAAGCCAGCGGCAGCAGGAGAGGAAGACGGTCGGATGATGCCACCGGCCAGAGCCTCCGAAATGTACTTATCTATGGCTGCTGTTTTGGGACCGGACAGGGAGTAAACACGCCCCTTGGGTGGGGCAGTGCCAGGCAGTAGCTCAATGCCACAGTCATAAGGGCGGTGAGTCGGTAACCCGGTGGCTCTGGACTTACTAAAAACAAGCTTGAGGTCAAGGTACTCAGGAGGTCAAGGTACACCTCCGCACAGTGCGAGCTGACCGCGAGGGCCCCCCCGGATCATTTTTATGCACTCCTGTTATAAAATGCCCGCTGGTCACTCCGTGACGTCAGCTGGTTTACTTGTACAGGTTTAACACTCGGTTTGCTAATTGCTAACTGCCAGCTTGTTAATGGCTAGCTAGCATTATCGTTATTTTTTCTTTTCTTAAGATCATGAAATAATCATACTCTTGAGAAAACGGCACAAAGAAAATAATGCCAATGTGTTACGACCCGGCTTGGGGTAAACACCTGCGCTACAAAAAAAAGATCTAAGGGGGAAAACGAGCCGGAGATTAAAGAAGCTCCTAAGGGTGAAAGCCTTTGCACTAGTTTGCAAAAATCAACCGAAATACGAAAACCATAATGAAGAAACCAAGTGACAAGTACTAGTGCAAAACAAAGCAACAAAATTCAACATAACTCACGAAACCTTCTCCCAAATCTACTTTTGACAAAAGAAAATTGAAGGCGTTTTGCTCTTGGGAGCTTTTTAAAGCTCTGGCTCGTTTTCCCCCCTAGTTCCTTTTTGTTTTGCAGCACGGGTGTTTGCTAGAGTGATTTGGTCTGGGTATGGGAGCTGAACACACAGTAACCCACGCCGGTCACTTCCAGTTCCCCGTGCTCGTATTCTTTATTTGTTAGCTTCGGTTGCGCTTTTCGTTTTATTTAATAGCCAACCCTACACCACAGAACTTATCACGTTGCGACCCATGAGCCGGATCGTAACATAATGCACGTCTCCTCATCTCGGCCTCTGTAGTAATCAAATCTTGAAATGTATACAGTTTTTCTGGAAGAATGGATTTTCAGATATAATGCTAACAGATCAATGTACATTTTAACCATTCAGCATGGCTTTTATTCAAAGTCAAATGGCCAAAATGTACACAGATCCAAAGTGTGCTTATGGAGATTGTGGTGTTGTTACTCCACACTAGCTTGCTAGCACACTGTTTAGCCATTTGGCTATTATTTAGTATTGTTGTTTACTGAATAAATATGTAAAATTGGTACATCTGATTATGATTGTGGACCCATATTTTTTTTAATATACACCTGATAGAGCATAACAAAAATACAAAAGGCAAGATTAAATAAAGGGAATAAAAATAAATATAAGTAATAAAATGGCTTCCTTTGAAGTAAATGTATTTTTTTCTCCCCATCGACGGGGTGTGGCCTATGTGCATGGTCTCAGCCAATGAAAAAAAAGTTATCTTTTGAATTTCAAGCAACGGAATTCTCTCGATGTCAGGCGAGTATATACGTAAGACATTTCCAGGTTACAAAAGTCACAGACAGATGCAGTTTTGCTTGCTTGGTATGTCACAGTGATAAATTCAGATACTTTTCTTCATCTTTTTCTAAAATCTTTTTCCTTTTCTTAAAGACTATTTCAAAAATCCTTCCGAAGGGCTAATTTCTAACAGCCTTTTTAAAGGCTTTTTTAAAAAAAAGATTTTATTAATATCTACTCAAAGCTGCCTTCAGTTATAAGTAGACTATATTTTCTAACAACAGTCTTTCGAAGGCTGTTGTTATTATTATGTAATATCTATTTATTCAAATAATAATACCACAATATATTTAATACTATTTATAGTACCACATAAAACACTAATATATAATAGTGGTAGATCAGACGTCACTCTCACATTCACGCTCCCACTTACTCTCACTTTCACACTCCCACTCACTCTCATATTCACACTTCCACTAAATTTAGCTTGATCAATTTCCTTGCTGCGAGGCAGCAGCTCTAACCACTGTGCCATTGTGTTGCCCCTCATACCAAAACATACATTTCCTAATTTCTTTAAGCTGAAGCGCCCTTATTGTTTAACGGGGCCTCCAAGACATGTGCCCATGGGGCCTCGCCAGGGCCGGATCACGGTCCCGCAAGGCCCCCCCCCCCTCTGCCCCTGTTTTTTCCTTATGAGAAATAGGAAGGGAGAGTCCCACCTCTTGCTACATATTGACCTTTTCTGGCCAGGCTTTCCTATATGGGTGTCATTCTTACCTTCCTCCTCGCAAAATCATCCACTAGTTCATCAAAGGCTAGCTGTCTGACAAGGTCTGATTCTATAGACATAAGTGACAATGAACTATTAGCATTATAAAAATAACGATAATGCTAGCTAGCTATTAGCAACCTGGCAATTAGAAAAACCGAGTGTTAAACCTTCTATGTCTGCCTATTGTGTCATTTTTAAGCATCATTTTTATTTATAGGAGCAAACCAGCTGATGTCATGGAGTGACCAGCGGGCATTTTATAATAGTGCATAAAAATGATCCAAAATAACAAATGAAGACTCCATACCTTTTTATTTCTATTCTTTGTCTCGTTGCCTTGCACTATGAAGACACACACCCCCACTTATCATATATCATTCAATTCTGCTTGATCTCCGGCAAAGAGTAACGTTATGTAGGCTACAGTATGTGCCGAGGTGTCGGAGGGCCCTAGTGGTCAGCTTGCGCTGTATGTGCCGAGGGCCCTGGTGTTCAACATCCTTTGGCAGTATCGGGCCGCAGGGCCCGAGGCTTCGGAGGCCCCTGGCAGTCCGAGGCCCCGGGGCACTGGCCCCACTGGCCCGGTCCATAATCCAGCCTTGGGCCTTGCGGGACCATGATCCGGCCCTCTGAAGAGCCTATAGCTTTTTTTTTTTTTTTTAACCAAATTAAAGGAATCTCTCCAGTAATCAAGAAGTGTAATTCCAATTCATGCATTCAGAAAAAAAGCCAGTTTACACCATGCACCGCTGTACACACATTTCAAAACAGCCACAAGAAAAATGGTATAACCTGCTGGAGGGGTTTTTCTCCATGGGAAGATTGGGAACTTGTAACGCGCTTTGTAGTGTCTTAGCTTACATTAGCTTTAGGGAAGTAGGCTGCTCCTAGATAACATGACAGAGCCAGAATTGTCAGTCAGTATTGGGATTTCACACATGTACCACTTTATTCACCTATACTTGTCAACCATACAATGCCTGGTCTCTGGCACTATGATCTCTCAACATACATGTAGATTAATATAGTTTAACATGTACCAAATCGTTACTGAAGAGACAAGCTACTCGTCAGGAGATAGATAGTACTCCACCTGCCGCTGTAACCCAGTCCCAGTAAAAACGAGGAGCGCTACCCAGTGTCTTAATCTGTTACTGCAGATCATCATAAAATTACTCGTTTCTTTCTTTTTTTTTTTTTTTCCTTTGGTGCTGTTTTATGTGTCTTGCTCTGTGCATCCAAGTCGCCTCTCCTTGCAGAGACAGACGACGCCTACAGACTGAGTCAGTGGCTGGATCGATGCACTATTTATTGGTGCAGAAGGCTCGACTGGAAACTATTCTGACAGCAACAGAGTAACTGACCGGGACACCGACAGCGTCTAATTCTGGGGTTTAACCAACCTGAGAACAGAAGCGACACGGTCCATCAGAGAAGGTAAGAGAAATGCTTTACAGTTGTATCGATTTATTTTGCATGCCGACTGAAAGACAAATAAGTATAATATTCCTATAATATTCCTGCAGGAACTTATAGTGTAACTGTGGTACTCAATAGCGTACTTAATGGTATTATTTTATCTTTTTTTGGGTAGATTAACACTATAATATTGCTACAGGGACTTGAGGTTCGTGCACGACCTGCATAGCCGTCTATATCCTGCAGCTTAGTTTTATAAAACAAAAAACAAAACTGGGGCAGTTGTTTACAAATTATAAATCTAGTTTGTAGCTGTGGTTCAGTGTCAGTCGCTGCCACCTGCTTTATAACTGTTGTCGACGATTAACAGTTTCTTCATAAAATCAGGTAAAAATAAAAAAGTAGGTTAACAAATGATTGGAAATCAGGCTATATAACTTCTACCTCATAGCTGTGACACAGCAACAGCTATACGGTTTTGGCAGCAATGGCTATTTAGTTATTATTTACAACAGTTATTATTAACCAAGCTTCTCTTGGTTCTGTCCCAGCTGCAGATCATTTAACCCATGCACGGACACAGAGTGATGGCAAAACATATATTCATTTAACTTAAACGGTAATTTATGTCAATAAACAGGCTACTTTTCCTCTGACATAACAGTCATAACAGTGAGTTTGTCCTGTCTCTATTCTGTGATGTGAGAGAAAGGGTGACCGGGCACCCATGGGAGCTGCCTGGAAATATTAACCTACTCTCCGGATCAGAGTGATTTATTCTTAGTTCAGTCAAGCATGATATAAATAAGGAATCCCTGACCCCGCCCCCTTTCAATCTAAAAATGGTACAAAATGATTGCCTTGAATTGCATTCAGCGCCATAGTTTACTATGTTTGCTTTTATTTTTATTTTGTTATTCTGTGATGAAAAAATATCCAGCCCAGACTCACCTGGTGCAGAACAAACTATCTGATTGGCTTTATAATATCCTGAAGCTAGACACTGCATGGTCACCTGACCATCTGCCCAGTTTCCCCACAGGGATCATTCAAGGTTCTTCTAACTTAATTCAACAAACAAGCCCTGTTTTTTTCAGTATTAAGAAGGGACCGATACTTTCCCAGAGTCCCATCTTCCTCCTGAGCAGGGCCGGCTCTAAACCGCTGGAGGCCCTAGGCAAAATGTTCTGTGGAGACAAATCCTACCCACCATCAAGCAATAAAGACTGAATAAAAATGTAGTGTTTAAAGCATTGTATGTTTGTTACCTGTTATAAGATACGGCACATATCAAAATAAAATGTAACAAATACAAAGGTGAATGTGGCTCTCTCTACTTGTGTGGACATGAGCAGAAAATGAAGACTTTCAAGGGGGCCTCAGCCAATAAGATCCATCTTTTTCTGGGGGTGGGCCTCCCCCAAATCAGTGCTTTTGATTGGTTTTATGATCACTGGCACGAATGTATCCAAAAAGATAAGATATATATATATATTTTTAAAAGTACAAAAAATACATTAAAGGATGCTGGAGGCCCTAGGCATTTGCCTATTAATCCTATAGGGAGAACCGGTTATGCTCCTGAGACACCTAAGATATTTAGTATTAAAGGTATCACATGATTCAAGGTTTTACATTCCTTCTCCTAATCTAACAATGGCATCTTGATCTCAGACAGCTGGCAGCCTCCGACAGTCACTGAGGAAACATCATGAGCTGCGGGGTAAAGGGCTATCTGAAGACTAAAGAGGGGAAACTCATGGCAGTCTGGGACGAGCAGTTGCAAGTCAGAGATGTCCAAGTGGAAAATAAAAAAGCAGGTATAATAACTTCTTCTTCGGTGGTACATGCCTATAGTTTGCGATCGGGCTCTGAAATTAACACCCGCCACCCACCAAATGTGGGTAAATTGTTGGTTACCCACTGTGCGGGTAGGTTTTTTGTATTATTTTAACCAATATTTTTTTAATAAAATGTTAAATTTCTATAATTGGATATGGTTGCAAATTTGAATGTGGCATTGGTACCATTGGCCACAGGTGCTGTGCCAGTTTGATCGACAGTCAAGACTTGTCTCTCTTGGTGTTAGTAACCTAATGGCCAATTAACAAGAGCGTCAATCAAAAAATGACACTAAAATGATGTTATAAGAGTCTGTGTTTCATTCTAGTGTTTTCCGCATCCAGCCTCATGCACAGAAATGTCTTATGGGTTGTCATCTTATAACGGCAAAACTCAAAGTCGGTCTGCACATCGTTCTCACTCCACCGCAGTACAAACACGGTGGAGCGAGACCGACTTTTGAGTTTTGCAGCTGAATCCTTGTCCAGCATGAGTGGAAGAGGTGGATGTGTGTCACTTTAATCCACCCACTGTCACCTGATGATGTCACCAAAAACCACTTTGTTCAGTATGAAGGGCGACGTGACGCTCCACACCAAACCCGTCCATGAATAAATAAAAATATCCTGAATGCCATGTATGTCCTTAGATACTGTAGCACTCCATGCAGTGAGGAGCAATCTCTGATTTTAAAGGGAAATATAATATTGTGCCACATTCAGTCATTCACACATAAACTAAACTTACTTCTCTCTTTTACAGTGACTGTGCACAGATGGACTATGAAAGATGGAGCTTCAAAATTTGCTTTCAGTTTCAGCGAATCTTGCTTTGTCTGCTGCAAACCAGATGGTCCAGTGCAGGTAAATATGAACCTTTATTAAAGCAACTGTTTAATTCTTCTTCAGTGGGAACAATGTGGAGGTCAGAATAAGGCATTAGAAACTGGAAAAACAAATCTGTGAAATTCCTTCCTGTGACATGGATACTAAATTCAAAGCCTATGCAAATACAGCAGTTTTTGTTATTTCACATCGAATGTTTCTTGTTGAAAGTTAATACAATTTGAATGTTAAAACTCATCGGAGGTGATCATCTGAAGGCCCTTCAGATGTTAAACCAGTACACAGGGCAGACAGTAGACAACTAACAAAGGGGAGGGGGAGAGGGACAAATATAAAGGGGTCTCCGCTATGCCCAGCAGCCTATCAAAATACATGAAACATTAACATGGCCGAATGAACTGTAGAACTACACCAATCCACGTTACAATATTTTACTTTTTCAAAATTAAAAGCTGTTTCATCCAATCATTATGTGTTTTGTGTGTCCACAGTACATTAAGGTCACTGGAAAAACTGGAATCAGCGATGAAGAGAAACCGCATTATCTGTTCGAATGGAAAAACGTAGGGAACGGCACGTTCCGTGGCTTGCAATCTGTGGCCGAACCCAAGAAACATCTCTCCATCAATGATGAAGACCAAGTCATCCTCAGTTCAAACAGTCAGGAGGTTGTTACTTTCCAACTCTTAGATGGGAATCAGAATGAAATGTTTCTTACTGATATTACATTGTGTAATTGTTGGGGAAAATGACTATGGACGACTAAGGACTTTGTCTCAACGTTCATTTGCCAACATACAGTATATTTTCACAGGTTTTCAACATTGTGCACGCCGTCCTATCAACATTTTATTCAATGTTGAGATATTTGTGAACACAAGTATGTCTTTTAATCCCAGAGAATAAAGCTGTGAATATTCTGTCACTCATGCTATTTTATACTCACTTGATTATTACTAGGTTTGATACAGTAAGGCAGACACTATTAACTTCCTTTGGCATTGCTGTGCAACATGCTACTAGCTATCACTGCTGTTTTGACTCATCTGATTCTGTTATAAACATACTTTCTTTTCTCGTTACTGTCTGTATAGAGGTTATTTTTTGCAGTTGGGCAGAAATAGCAGAATATTTTTGTATTATATCACCAAATGTTTATTTTTCACATATTGTATCACATTCACAAATGATTTCTTCTACCTGTTCTTAAATAGTATTTTGTAATTGTTGAAAACTGTTCCTACTGAAAGCAGCTACATTTAACTTGTTGTGCACCTTATAACTGATGTACCTTCCCACAGTGTCTAGAAAAACTAACATTTATACCCGTCAAAGAGGAGTTGTACGGCATGAAAATGGAAGATTACTGAATTTTTGTGAAAATGTTCTGAACAGGTGATTTCAAATGTGTTTGTACAAAGCTTTAATGCAGGAGGACAATTGTTTTTGTATAAATTGTTTGCCTTTTCATGTCTTGAGGGGATTGCTGGTGGTGGAAATGGAAAGCTTGTAGATTTCATGTGTCTTTTTCAGTTACCAGAGAGATTCTTCAAATGTTTTACACTCATTTCTATGCTGACACAATGTAATGTTACAGAAAAAAATAAACCTGATACTCTCTTTTCATTAACCAGGTGTATATCCATTATGAGTTTTCTACCTGATGATGTCCAAATGCTTTTACAAGAATACAGTCATGTATGACTCTCACTGAGAGTTATTTTTAGTTCTGGTTAGGACTAGGGTTAGGTTACATTAAGATTACAGTAAGATGTAGGTAGTAGTGAGCTCCAAAATATTTCAACAGTTTAGTACTTACTTTAAATATAAAAGGATGCATTTCGAGGTAGACGAGTAAAGTAAAGTAAAATCTGATTTGATGATTTGAAGGTATTTTCAGCCTTATCAGATAAACAGTAAAAGACATCCAACATTTTTTGCATACCCATTTCAAACTGCCACTGGTATTTGAACAGATGGTTAAACTTAAAAAAATATATATTGTTATTTTTAAAAAATGCATTCAAAATTCTGATTTTCAGAAGTCATAAAAGCTGCATTTTTAGTAACCTTTAATAACTTTGGTATGAAGGGCCTTCTTGAGTCTCCCTCTCCTTGGGATTGATTTGGATTCTCATTGGCCGGTGTATAATGCAGAGAGATGGGAAGTTGTGTCTATATAGCTGCTGCTACTGCATGAGAAGACCTTATGTATTTTTCCATTTTCAAAAATGAAGTGAAAGGTGGTGCAGTCCTCTACCTGCTGGGGGAGTGGCATGACCCCCGGGGCGTTAAATACATTCCTGATCTATTATGCCACTTCAGCGATGGGTATAGTTGTCTGTCTGTGAATGAAGCTGTGTTTCTTACTTCCTTAAAGCTACACTGGGCAAGATGTGTATGTAAAAGCTCACTTTCCTCATCAGCCTGAATCACAAAGTGGGGCTGTAACAGAGAAGAGCGTCTTATCACCGCTTACTGAGGAAATTGTGTCAGGAGTGGACACTGGACACAGGACATCTTCAGGAAGAGATGAATCGAAATTTAAGAGTGAAATCCAATCTGTCCCCTAAACAAAAGTGACAGAACGCTCCATCCAGTGAGATCTGGACTCACCAACATCAGATATTTATCCTCTCTCATCTCTCATTGAGGACATCAGAGGTTTCTAGTCTAATGCAATCTACAACCCTTTTGCACACAGTCTCTCACACTCGACACAATGGCCCAGACACACTCTTGTCTCAAAGGAGGGGTTGCTGTGTTCATTTAGTCACTGTCCACCCTTTCACAGTAAGCTGTTAATCTCTGCAGATGAAAGGGTGGAACAAGAGGACAGCTCTCCTGAGGGTGCAGATAAAGTTAGACCGATATATCGGTCTGATATTGGTATTTATTAAATATCGGTATATGATATGATATGATGGAGCTTCCTCATGAGATCACAGCTGCAGAAAGTAATTTCTTTGCACAATTTATTAATTTATACTAACTGCTGAATCATGTTCTTTAATAAATTTTTCATTTAAAAGCAGTAATGTATCCCAGAGGCCATTGACATAAAGAGCTGCAGAAACACTTTAGATTAAGGAACACATATTAACTATTAATAAATTGCTTATTAACCTGCATATTAGTAGGTATTGGTTCATTATTAGTCATTACAAACCACTTATTAGTACCCTATTCTGCACTATTGTATTCTACAAGTATAGCCTATTAACTATGGGTTTTCCCTCAACAGCCTCCTAATTAGTTGCTTTTAGCAGTCAGTAAGGAAGCTGTTGCACATGAATTGGACTTTGCTTTGCTCAGTATGGGGCTTATAAGGTGCTAGTATCACATATTATTGAGGGAAATTATTTAACTATTGAGGGAAATTCATAGTTAATAATTAATATGTGTTCCCCAATCTAAACTGTCACTTACAGAAATGGAAATGCCAGAGCTCTACACATTAGTCCAGCGGTGTGTGACACACCTCGAGGCTGCCAGAAAACCCTGCCCAGCCCTTTTGTTGGAATGAATCATAACCTAAATCAACTTCCCATGTCATGCCTGATGGAAAGAGCCCAAGCCTGCTCACAGTAAAACAATGCTTGCATTTGGTGAACAGTCCTTGTCCTTGAAGTTGAAACATGATGAAGTGTTGCAGTATTGGAGTGCTGGAGCTGCGCCAAAGCAAATACTGATAGAAAAACACAAGCATGAGCATGTGCAAGGCCCAGAAATAGATTTTTTTTTTTTTTTTTTCTTTATCTGAGCCATGCCTGCATTTCCTTATGTTACATATGGAAATGCCTTGTACAGTACAATATGCTGGTGTCAAGTGAAAAACTCCAGTCATTTGTGTGCCAGAGGGAGTATTATGACCGCCTGGCCCACAAAACCTGCTGAAAACTACTCATCAAAATTCACACCCATCAATCTGAGAAGCAGGTTGACGTCTTTAAAGGATAAGGCCGGTGTTTTTTAATGCATTGCTTACCGTCAACAAATCCTATGAAAATAACAAAATCAGCAATGATTTTGTTTTGCCAACAAGTCTCGTCCATGTAGCCGGTGCCCAATGCAGCCTCATGTCCCAGCAGCCATAGGAACTCCATTGTATTAAAAAAACGATTAAAAACACATCAAAGAGCCATGCCGTTGCTCTGGGCAACATATTTCATCATCATGATGCACCGGGCCAGCCGACTTTTTCCTCAAACAACTTAATAAGCCGGCTGTAAACATGTTTGCGAGTTCCGTAGCACTGAAATAGTCCCCGGCATAATGAAGAATTTGTTCCCATTTGAATTTGATTTGGTAATAACTACAACAGCCTGACTTTTCGTGGTAACAGTTAGCGATTTTTAAAATGTAAACTATGTCTTTGTGAGCTGTATTTCAAGGTTTTTAGCTTACAATTGGAGCCAATGACTTCCGGGTTGACGGATAAAAACGGTACGTGGGAAGTCAGAAAGTAACGGGAGTAGAGCAAACATTGTTGATTTTGTTATTTTCATAGGATTTATTGATGGTAAGCAATGCATTAAAAAACACCGGCCTTATCCTTTAAGTTAATTCTGAAATATGACACTTTATGGAGACATAAAGTTGTAGAGACAGAGATGTGTCCAAGCAGACTTTACTCAAGTCCCCAGTCATTCTCAAGTCTTGAGGCACAAGTCTCAAGGCTAAATGTAGATTACCAAGTCAAGTCAGAACAAATCAACAGTCCAGTATCAATTTAATATCTTAAAGAAAACTAAATATCTAGGACTTTTCAGTGCAATATGGTTTTAATAGGATAAAAACTTGGTAAGAGCATCATGAGTTTGATTTCTATAATCAGTTTCAACTTCAATAAATTCAATCATTCCATACAAATTCAGAAAACAGAATTTAAATTCAGTCATCTGCTGGAACAAATCTCATCACTTTCAATCTGAGTCATTTACACAAACACAAGATCTCAAGTCAAGTCTTTAGAAACCTTTTCAAGTGCAAGTCAAAGTCAAGTCCCAAGTCACCAGAACCCAAGTCTCAAGTAATTAAAATTGTGACTTGAATCCACTCGAGTCCCCACCTCTGGATAGTGGTGACATGCAATAAATGTATGATGTATCTGCACCTGGAGAATCTTGATAATGACGACATGAGCGTTGAGTGAAAGGTGAATATCTAATGCAAGCTGCAAGCTGTCTGGCTGAACCGGATAAACAGGCCAAACTAGACAGGGTCAAACTCTGAATAAAATAATAATAAAATAATATAAATGTAATATAAAATAATAAAATAAATAATTTTTGGGGTGGGCGTCTCTGCCTCCCACCTCAGCTATCTGCCTGTCAGACGGTTTACAGCATGTGGGCCACATCTGCGAGCGCTGTGGAGAAAGGTCTCGCTAACCTCCTTTAAGGACCAAATAGGTTTTCTTTTGTAGGATGCGGGCAGAAAATTTCACGAAATTTCACCCCCACATCTCCCCACTGAGTCACATCCTGTCTTCATGTCTTCTTCCATTCAATCTACGTAATTTACTCTCACCAAAAAAAACCCACAAATTAAAAACCACTAACCACTGTCTCCTTAGCTCTTATTTTCATTTTCCTTTCCCTCATGTAAGAGAGCTTTTCTCTCGTACATGATCATTTTCGAGTCGCAGGAGTGTTGTCACAGCTCTGTCTCCTGCACTTCTTACTGCTTGGTTGCTTGTAATATTGGCGATCTACGAATTGAAGCTTATTCTGCTGTTACACCCATTATAAGACAGATAAGTCATATAAGCAGAGTGCCAGCTAAATGCATAAAATGTAAAATGTAGAGATGCACAACACTAACTTCACATAATGCATTCCTTCACTGGTCTTTAGTGAGGAAAACCACTTTTCTATAATTAAGCATATTGCTGCCATTTCTATGCACTATATATACTGAACAAAAATATAAACGCAACACTTTTGTTTTTGCTCTCATTTTTCATGAGTTGAAATAAAAGATCTAAGACTTTTTCTATGCACACAAAAGGCTTATTTCTCTCAAATTTTGTTCACAAATTTGTTTAAATCTGTGTTAGTGAGCACTTCTCCTTTGGCAAGATAATCCATCCACCTGACAGGTGTGGCATATCAAGATGCTGATTAAACAGCATGATTATTATTATTATGTCACAAGTTTTGACTGCAGGAATGTCCACCACAGCTCATGTTGCAGCATGATAATGCACGGCCCCATGTTGCAAGGATCTGTACACAGTTCCTGGAAGCTGAAAACATCCCAGTTCTTGCACGGCCTGCATACTCACCAGACATGTCACCCATTGAGCATGTTTGGGACGCTCTGGATCGGCGTGTACAACAGCGTGTTCCGATTCCTACCGATATCCAGCAACTTCACACAGCCATTGACGAGGAGAGGACCGACACTCCACAGGCCACAATCAACAACCTGATCAACTCTATGTGAAGGAGATGTGTCGCACTGCATGAGGCAAATGGTGGTCACACCAGATACTGACTGGTTTTCAAAAAATGCATATCTGTAGCCCTAGTCATGTGAGATCCATAGTTCAGTGCCTAATAAATGTCTTTTTTCAAGATAAAACTGCACATTTTAGAGTGGCCTTTTATTGTGACCAGCCATAATCATGCTGTTTAATCAGCATCTTGATATGTATGTGAACCTTTATTTATTCAGGGAGGGCCATTGAGAGCAAGCTCTCTTTTTCAAGGACGCCCTGATTACAGCACAAGATATAAAAACACATTACAAACATTACAGTACAATATAAAATCACATGAAAATCACAGGTTCAGATAAACAACAAGACTATGAGAAGCATGTGCAATCCTCACATAATGCATCCTCTAAAAGCACCCTGAACTTCTCCATAGAGACAAATCGGTCCAGTTTAAGAGAGTCCTGCAGCCTATTCCATCTATCAGGAGCGTAAAAACTGAAAACGGTCTTTCCTGCCTCACTGTTCATACGTGGTGTGTCTAATCTAATGTGTGTGTGTTACGGCTAGGCAAGTGAACCCAAGTGTAGACACAGAGACAAGAGGCTGGAGCACAGTTCAAAAGACAGTTTATTTACTGGGCCGATAGCTGGTAGCTGGAAGCTGGAGCGAGGGCCTGGGCAGGCAGTCGGAAACCTGGAGCTGAGGGCCAAGGCAGGACAGGGAAAGTGCAGAGGAGAGCCAGGCGGTCAGGCTGACGGTTATCAAGACAGTTAACAATATTATTTACTACGAGTGTTGCTGCTGTAACCGTACTATGCCCTGGTCTGAACCCACATTGTTGTGGTTGAAGAATGTTGTATGCCTCCAGGAAAGCCTGTAACTGATAATTAACTAAGGATTCAAGGATTTTGACTAAGCAGCATAGTTTTGATATTGGACGATAGTTATTAAGTCACTCGTATTACCACCTTTAAGCAATGGAACAACCTGTGCAGCTTTCCATACAGTGGGGATTTTACCAGAGATAAATGTTAGATTGAATATATGAGCGAGTGGGGAGGCAATTATATGAGCACTGAGACGCAGGAGATAAAGATCAAGATCATCCTCACCCTTTGACTTCTTTGTGCTTAAGTGCGTAAGTGCAATAAGAACTTAAATTTGACTTACAGGTCAAAGTGAAAATCTGTTATCACAGAGGCAAGAATTGGATGAGTTCTCAGTTACCAGACTAGGAGATTGGTTTATTGGAACCATATTGGCAGTCTATCAAATAGATGGCCAGAGGTTACGAAATGATGGTTAAAAGCCTCACACATATCTATTTTGTTTAAAATTAGATCATTTTTACTGCCAATCTGTATGCCACACCTGTCAGGTGGATGGATTATCTTGGCAAAGGAGAAGTGCTCACTAACACGGATTTAAACAAATTTGTGAACAAAATTTGAGAGAAATAAGCCTTTTGTGTGCATAGAAAAAGTCTTAGATATTTTATTTCAACTCATGAAAAATGGGAGCAAAACCAAAAGTGTTGCGTTTATATTTTTGTTCAGTGTATAGAAATATATATATATTCTATTAGTCTTCTTTTTTGTCTATAAAATGGTTGAAACCTACATTTACAGTTTTTTACGATCGCTAGCAAGCGTTTTTCAATACTTATAATACTTTTTCTAAACTCTTCACACACCAACTCACCTACAACACACAGTTGGCAAAACAGTTAATTTTATGCTCAAAATCACATATTGTAAACTAAACACCAACACTAATTTTCAAAATGCAAGAATACTTTGTCAAAATACACTAACTCTACCAAAACACTGCAAACATGTCTCAAAATCAAATAATTCTTTCAAAACACTAGCACATGTTTTCTTCCAACAGGAACATTTAGTCAATCACAGCACAATGACATACAAAATACTAACAGCAGATGATATTACAGATAATGCATTACTTTACATGTGTCAGTTCTACCCTTATACAATAGACAGTATATTGATAATCAATTGTTTTTCACACTGCAGTTACTTTTGAAGTCACTCTACATTTTTATTTTGTTGAGTGTAGTAAATGTTTTGCAAACATTCTATATCAGAAGTGAATGACTCATCTTTACTTTATAGAATGTACAGTATATGAAAAAGGAATAAGTTACAGAATTGCTGCAGTAAAGGCTTTATTTGCTATAGGAAATTACTGCAAGAGATCAACAAAAATCTGCAGTATAGCTGCTGGTTACAGTGGTGTAAAAATAAAATATACAAACAGAAAAAGGCACAGAAGAAAAAAAAAGAAAAATACACAGTCCTTTTCTAATCTACCCGGTCTTCTGCATTTGGCCACATGTTCTCGTCCACATCACTCCTTATATTTTCTCTGGCTATGCACCTTGGGAAGTATCTTTTGGCGTGCCTTATCCACCCCTGGCAGTGTTCAGCTGTGATTGGTCTATTTGCATAACTTCAATCAGCTGTTTCTCACTAGCAATAAAAATGTACATGTTTCAATGTACAATGTGAACTGCTGTTCACTTCAACTTTAGCCTATAAGTTAGGTTTAGAACATGAGGTTATCTGTTCTGACATACAGTGTGAAAGCATTTGTAAATTTGGCAGTAAAAATCCATAGTTTTGGTCTTGGTTGAGCTTGTGTGTAAAAGAAATTCAAGAGTTTTTAAAATGTGTTCAGTGAATGCATTTTGTGTCAAAGGAACAAGAAATGTGTTAATGGTATGGCCCGCAACAGACCGATGTTGTGCTAACTGTGTTAAGAGTTATGAAAATGTGACTACAGAACTGATAAAAGGTTGCTAGCAATCGTAAAAAACTGTAACTTGTAAATCTGTTAAACTTGTTATGATTTGTGCAGAGGGGCGGTGCAGTGAGTAACTCTGGCCTCTGACCTCCTGGCAAAAGAGAATTTCCTCTGTAAACTATTTTATGAAGGGAGGTGCCAGCTTGATAACAGCCATCCAAGCAAGGTCGTCCTAGATGTGCTGTAGAGATACAGCCTGTAAAATAGAGAGATAAAGACTTTACAGTGGCGTGTCCAGGCCATTTTGACTGAGGGGGCCGAGGTGGGGCACCGACTCAAGTCAGGGTGGCACTGAACGTGACATTTAGGAAGTATGTAGGCAGGTCCCACTGCTGTGTGGCTGGTGCTGTGTTGAAAAGACGTGTTTTAATCGCTTTTTGGATTCAACTGTTGGAGATTGTGTTTGTCTCGTGTGTTTGCAGCTTACAGCAATCTGGAGGTATGAAAGCTCTACAGTGAAGTGATGAAATTTTGAACACAAGGCTACGGAAGAGGATTAGGGCCACGTGAAAAATGTATCTGAGTTCTGAGATAAATCTCAGAATAAATCTCAGAATTCTGAGTCAGAAGTTTTTCTTGATTTTGCTGACAGCTTTGGTGATGAGCGGTTATTGCTTGGCGCTGGCCCAACATAAATAAACATTATAAAGACACTCAAGTGTAGACTGCAGCTAATACAGTTTTTGCCGATTGCTTACACACCGAAAGTGAATGCTTAGACAAAAGCATCAAAACCTTAACTTTTGTAACTATGCCTTAAACAAAGGCACCAAAAGTACATTTTCTGCTTTGCACTTTGTTTGCAATTCTGCAACACACTTCTTGCAAAACACTACACACAGTTTCTTACATTAGACACTTCGTTAAAAAATGAAATCTCTTGCAATCATTGGGAAAACACTTCTATTCAAAATGCAAAACATACCTGAAATTGGCAACACCCACACATACATGAAAACACTTATACAGTACTTGAACACCAATCAGTCTGAGCCTTAGCACTACAAATGGGCCTCAGGTAAGCTCACCTCTTTTGGGAGTACTTTGCAAACATGGAGGCAGTGAGAGAGAGAGAGAGAGAGAGAGAGAGAGAGAGAGAGAGAGAGAGAGAGAGAAGAACAAAGAAGGGGACCAGGCAATAGACGGAGACATATTTCCGACGACATTACTCTTACTGTAATTATTTTTGTTTGTTTGAGTTTACGGTAACATATTGTATTGATTACTGTACTGTAATTCTACTTTTCTTTGTGTTTTTTTGTTGTTGTAAAAACCTGCAATGGCAAAAAAATAAGCTGTATTTTTTTTTTTCTGAAGCCTTTCTATTTTTGTGTTCATTGAAATTTGAGTAGATGTACTGTACTGGAACAATCTTTCACAGAAGCCGGTATGAGAAAATTAAAAAGGTATACAAAGTACTAAAGACAGCAGTGTTTTGTATAAAGTACATCAGTGTGTTGTTGCTGCTTTGAAAGAGTAATTCAAATGGTGCATGTGTGTATCATTTTGTTGCAAAAATGCCATTTTGAAAAAGGATTGTTAGGTTTTGATTGCAGAGTTTCATTTTGACATAGAAGTGAGATGTTTATCTTCAAGTGTTGTGTCTTATTTGGCTTGTGTGTAGAGTTTTGACACAGTGAGCCAAATCCCACAACAAGTGTGTAAGCAATCACAAAAAACTGTAAGATGAGAAGCTTTCCGAGACGAAGAGTGTCTCTTTTTCTTTTGGACTGGTATGTCTTGCTATTGTTTACAGTTTTTTGTAATTGCTATTTTTAAAATTGAAACTATGTCTTTGTGAGCTGTATTTCAAGGTTTTTAGTTTACAATTGGAGCCAATGACTTCCGGATTGACGGCTAAAAACGGTACGTGGGAAGTCAGAAAGTAACGGGAGTAGAGCAAACGCATTGGGTTTTTTTTTTAAGATTTATTTTTTAGGCATTTTTACGCTTTATTTGACAGAGATAGTGTGAGAGAAAGACAGGAAGGTATGGGAGAGAGAGAGGGGAGGACATGCGCCCCGAGCAAACATTGTTGATTTTGTTATTTTCATAGGATTTGTTGATGGTAAGCAATGCATTAAAAAACACCGGCCTTATCCTTTAAGTTAATTCTGAAATATGGAGACACTTTATGGAGACATAAAGTTGTAGAGACAGAGATGTGTCCAAGCAGACTTTACTCAAGTCCCCAGTCATTCTCAAGTCTTGAGGCACAAGTCTCAAGGCTAAATGTAGAACAGCAAGTCAAGTCAGAACAAATCAACAGTCCAGTATCAATTTAATATCTTAAAGAAAACTAAATATCTAGGACTTTTCAATGCAATATGGTTTTAATAGGATAAAAACTTGGTAAGAGCATCATGAGTTTGATTTCTATAATCAGTTTCAACTTCAATAAATTCAATCATTCCATACAAATTCAGAAAACAGAATTTAAATTCAGTCGTCTGCTGGAACAAATCTCATCACTTTCAATCAAAGTCATTTACACAAACACAAGATCTCAAGTCAAGACTTTAGAAACCTTTTCAAGTCTTTAAGTACAAGTCAGTCGAGTCCCAAGTCAGAACCCAAGTCAAGTCAAGTCTCAAGTAATTAAAATTGTGACTTGAATCCACTCGAGTCCCCACCTCTGGATAGTGGTGACATGCAATAAATGTATGATGTATCTGCACCTGGAGAATCTTGATAATGACGACATGAGCGTTGAGTGAAAGGTGAATATCTAATGCAAGCTGCAAGCTGTCTGGCTGAACCGGATAAACAGGCCAAACTAGACAGGGTCAAACTCTGAGGAAATAATTGAGTCTCTGCCTCCCACCTCAGCTATCTGCCTGTCAGACGGTTTACAGCATGTGGGCCACATCTGCGAGCGCTGTGGAGAAAGGTCTCGCTAACCTCCTTTAAGGACCAAATAGGTTTTCTTTTGTAGGATGCGGGCAGAAAATTTCACGATATTTCACATCACACCCCCACATCTCCCCACTGAGTCACATCCTGTCTTCATGTCTTCTTCCATTCAATCTACGTAATTTTCATTTCCCTTTCATTTCCCTTTCATTTCCCTTTCCCTCATGTAAGAGAGAGTTAAACCCTGAAGGATACTGGAGCTTCTGGATGCTCCTGCCAGGGATTTAAGACAAATCCTACCCACCATGAAGCAATAAAGACTGAATAAAAATGTAGTGTTTAAAGCATTGTATGTTTGTTACCTGTTATAAGATACGGCACATATCAAAATAAAATGTAACAAATACAAAGGTGAATGTGGCTCTCTCTACTTGTGTGGACATGAGCAGAAAATGAAGACTTTCAAGGGGGCCTCAGCCAATAAGATCCATCTTTTTCTGGGGGTGGGCCTCCCCCAAATCAGTGCTTTTGATTGGTTTTATGATCACTGGCACGAATGTATCCAAAAAGATAAGATAATATAAGATATATATATATATATTTTTTTTTTAAGTAGAAAAAATACATTAAAGGATGCTTGAGGCCCTAGGCATTTGCCTATTAATCCTATAGGGAGAACCGGTTATGCTCCTGAGACACCTAAGATATTTAGTATTAAAGGTATCACATGATTCAAGGTTTTACATTCCTTCTCCTAATCTAACAATGGCATCTTGATCTCAGACTACTGACAGCCTCCGACAGTCACTGAGGAAACATCATGAGCTGCGGGGTAAAGGGCTATCTTTGTATTAAATATATTATTGTGCCACATTCAATCATTCACATATAAACTAAACTTACTTCTCTCTTTTACAGTGACTGTGCACAGATGGACTATGAAAGATGGAGCTTCAAAATTTGCTTTCAGTTTCAGCGAATCTTTCTTTGTCTACCGCAAACCAGATGGTGCAGTGCAGGTAAATATTAACCTTTATTAAAGCAACTGTTCAATTCTTCTTCTGTGGGAACAATGTGGAGGTCAAAATAAAGCATTAGAAACAAATCTGTGACATTCCTTCCTGTGACATGGATACTATATTCAAAGCCTATGCAAATACAGCAGTTTTTGTTATTTCACGTTGAATGTTTCTTGTTGAAAGTTAATACAATTTGAATGTTAAAACTCATCGGAGGTGATCATCTGAAGGCCCTTCAGATGTTAAAACCCCCCCGAAATAACACGTCTGACGGTGATGACACAAACCAAGCGATGATATGAAAAACTTATTTTGTGAAAAAATGGTCAAATCAAGAGGTTGCACTGAAACACTGCTCAGTAGCTGAGTCAAGTCAAGTCAAGTCAATTTTATTTGTATAGCACATTTCATACACAGGTAAGTTCAATGTGCTTCACATAAAAAGGCAAAATAGTAACAATAAACAAATAAGAGATAGAATACACACATATATAAAATACTCCACATAAATAAAATAACCTTTGAGCCACACATACAACACACACACACATACATAAAATACAGCTTTTTACAACCCCTGTCCTATTCATACAACAGCACTCACACACGGACTACAGCAGACGCACACAAAGGCAAACACACACTATAACTACCAAAAGCCTGAGAAAAAAGCAGTGTTTTAAGACTGCTTTTAAAAGAGGATACAGTTGTGGCAGATCTCAGGTCAGCAGGTAGTTTGTTCCAGAGAACAGCACCATAGTGACTAAATGCACCTTCACCTGATTTAGATTTAACTCTAGGTACATTTAGGAGACACATGCCTGATGATCTGAGGGATCTGATTGGTTTATAGCCAGTGAGCAGGTCGGAAATGTATTTAGGAGCTGTACCTTATTTTTATTATCATTTATCATTTGAGAGATGTAATACTGTCTTGCAATTTTCATTTCTTTGTTATAGCAGTTAAGTGCATTTTTTTTTATAGATTTCATAATCTACCTGCAGCTTGGTCTTTCGCCATTTACGCTCTGCCCTTCGGCGGGATCTTTTTAGCATCCTCACTCTTTCCCCATTTCTCCAAGGAGCTTTAGGTTTTCCAGTGGTCTGTTTAGTTCTAATGGGAGCAATGCTGTCGATGATCTGACTTACAACAGAGAGGATGTCTGTAGTGTTGGGGGTTGCTGTTCCTTGTTCCCCTGTAATTTTGTTATTAAATGATTTCACTGGGTTGAACCTGTCCGTGAGGCAGCGGCGTTGGTTTTTGGTCGGCCTAACAGCAGCAAAAAAAATGATAGCCCAGAGATGGAAGGCATCCCACACACCTTGCCATATCAGCAATGGGTGTCCACAGTAGTGGACTTGGCCAACATGGAGATGTCAGTGGCCCGTATGCATGGCGCTAACGTGGAAAACATTAGGTCGTGGTCTTCATTTATTGAAGCCATGCATACGGGCGCTGAACCAGCAGGAGAGTGATGAATTATTCCAATGAGTTAGGTAATATTGTGTAATTTAATTTATAACTGTTGTATTTTTGAGTCCCATGACAGTTGATTTGATGTACGTTCATTTGGTAGATTGTATGGGTCAAGGTATGATCTATGTTTGTTAATCTTTGAATTTGGTTGGGCTGACTTTGTTGTGATTTTGGAGGGGTGGGTTGATGGGTCCTGTGGGGAGGGGGGAGGGGGGACTTGAGTGTATGTTTATGAGTATGTAGGTGTATGTGGTTTTTGTGTTTTTGTTTTCTTGTGTTTGTGTGTAAAAAAAAAAAGCACATGGCCAATAAAAATTTGATCACAAAAAAACAGAGTTGAAGTTGTCCATCATGTCATCACATGATGACACGGTGGGCAGTGTTTGCTTTGTGTATTCACAAATAAACATATCAGGTGTATTAGCATGGATAAAACGCTGATCTACGAATCTGACTAGATTGTCATGTTTGGGTACCCAGGTCATATTAAAAAAGATGCAAAAATGGTCTGAAATTGCAACATCCAAAATGTCAGTTACTGTTATATTGAGGCCTTTAGAGATAACCAGGTTTCAAACGTTTCTAACACATTAAGAAAGTGTTTTGTATCTGAGTTAGTGGGACTGTCAGTATGAATGTTGAAGTCACAAGGCATGTCATAGTCAATGGCAATTTTAGACAGCAGCTCACCAAATTCATCTAAAAAAAACATTTTTGAGCTTAGGAGGGTGATACACTATAAGTAGCAAGGTAGGAAATACAGATTTAACAACTATAGCTAGATATTCAAAAGTTGCGAAATCACCAAGAGAAACAGTTTTACAGTTTAAACAGTCAGTATAGAGAGCAGCAATCCCCCCCGCCCTTCCTATTACTTCTTGTGCAGTGTGAAAATTTAAAACTCGCAGGTGCTGTTTCAATTAGCTCTTTGTTACCTGTCTTGTCAAGCCAGGTCTCGGTGAGCAGAATACAGTCAAGTTTATTGGCATATATGATTCATGATATGAGTCATTAACAATGAAAGTTTTGTTAACTAAAGATCTCACATTACAGTAAGCAGTGCCAGTTTTAAGGTGCATGTAGAGGCGCTGGTGACAGAATTAGATGTAGCAGGTTTAATATGAATACGATTTTTTTACATGAGTGCCATGATGGTTTACAGATTGTATAGATTAACCCAGGCCAATCTGACTGACTGGCAGAGTTAAAATAGTATGATTCGTGTAGGAGGCCAGGCCCCCTGAGTGGTTTAAAACAGTTTATTATGTCAATGCAAGATAACTGACTTGAGTCTTTGTCATAACTAGAAAGGACAGCTACATTAGGTTTATTACAATGATCAGGTCGGCAGGGTTTTGATAGGTGGGAGGTGAATGATGCTGTTACCTTGTGGGGGGTGTGGTTGGCATATTTCTCAGTCATCTAAGAGGGCGAACTTGTTTATATCTTAACATGTAATATTTGACTTTTTCAAAATTAAAAGCGGTTTCATCCCGCTTCTCAAGAATCATGTGCTTTATGTGTCCACAGCTGATTAAGGTCGAAGGAACGTGTGGAATCAGTGGAATCAGCGATGAAGAGAAACCGCATTATCTGTTCGACTGGGAAGACGTAGGGAACGGCACGTCCCGCGGCTCGAAATCTGAGGCCGAACCCAAGAAACATCTCTGCACCAACGATTTACTTTCCCACTCTTGGATTGGAATCAGAATGAAATACATCTTACTGATATTACATTGTGTAATTGTTGGGGAAAATGACTATGGACGACTAAGGACTTTGTCTCAACGTTCATTTTGCCAAAATATATTTTCACAGGTTTTCAACATTGTGCACGCCGTCCTATCAACATTTTATTCAATGTTGAGATATTTGTGAACACAAGTATGTCTTTTAGTCCCAGAGAATAAAGCTGTGAATATTCTGTCACTCATGCTATTTTATACTCACTTGATTATTACTAGGTTTGATACAGTAAGGCAGACACTATTAACTTCCTTTGGCATTGCTGTGCAACATGCTACTAGGTATCACTGCTGTTTTGACTCATCTGATTCTGTTATAGGTCTAGATTGAAAGTGATGAGATTTGTTCCACCAGACGACTGAATTTAAATTCTGTTTTCTGAATTTGTATGGAACAATTGAATTTATTGAAGTTGAAATTGATTATAGAAATCAAACTCATGATGCTCTTACCAAGTTTTTATCCTATTAAAACCATATTGCATTGAAAAGTCCTAGATATTTAGTTTTCTTTAAGATATTAAATTGATACTGGACTGTTGATTTGTTCAGACTTGACTTGCTGTTCTACATTTAGACTTGAGACTTAACATTAATGAAATGGACTTGACTTGGACTTGACTTGGTAATCTACATTTAGCCTTGGGACTTGACCTGAGACTTGGGCGTCAAGACTTGAGACTGACTTGGGACTTGAGCAAAGTCTACTTGGACACACCAGAGTTATTTTTTTCTCAGAGACAGTTGCCTTCCACTGAGGGATTCATCTGTTTCTTTTTCCTTGGATTTTCTGTTGATGCAGTTTGGGTTTCTGTAGGTGGCGCTCTTCTCTTGGTCTGTTCAGCCATGGCGGCTATCTCTGCTCCTGCTAACTACCCAGTTCTTCTTCTATTTATTCCAAACAAACTGCTGTTGCTGCTGCTGGAAATGTTAAATGCAGAGGATAGTAAATGTGTGTCAGAGGATTTTTCCCAGGAAAGAGCTACCAGACACCGACAGTTTAGAACAGCAGATGCAGAAGCTTTCATGAACTGGGTATAAGTTGAATCAATATTGTATGGTATCAATCGGCAATTGAGGGCAGCAACATTTATTTATATAAAAAAGTTGCAGAGTATTACTTTAAAGTTATTGTGCTTTTTTACAGTAAGTTTCAGAATACTTTCCGTCA
This sequence comes from Centroberyx gerrardi, assembly GCF_048128805.1. Taxonomy (NCBI): domain Eukaryota; kingdom Metazoa; phylum Chordata; class Actinopteri; order Beryciformes; family Berycidae; genus Centroberyx; species Centroberyx gerrardi. The sequence continues at coordinate 28,472,629 of NC_136004.1, read as the reverse complement.
TTGACAGCCCTGCTCTACAGAACTGATAAAAATCCTTCCTATCAGGCCAGTGTGCAGCACCCTGCAAAGCCTCCAGCAGCAGGTTTACCTGAATTAGAGGAGCTGCTGCTGTCGGCCAATCAGGGTCCAGACTTACTCTGCTTGTGACGATTTAGTCTTCAAACTCATTCGATAAATACCCTGTTAGTTAAACTGCATTTATTTGCATGACACCAGGAAGAACATTTTCCTCCTCCTGAGCCATATGTCATGAAACCTTATCCTACATCACAACATCCCAACAGATCATTTTCAACCCACTTGCATGTAGAATCTGTGGAAACCAGGCTTTTTTTAATCCCTGAGTAATTCTGTGGAAGGGAAGCACGGCCGCGCTCGACGCTGAACGCACTGTGCTGCATCTTTCGCAATAGAAAGATGCTTTGAATCACAAAGCAGAGCTCATCGTCGGCCTTGTTGAATACATTGAGCACTGAGATGAACACTTTGCATCAGTGTCTGTGGCTCTCACATTAGGTGTCTATACTGTATATGAAACAAACAACTGTGTAGCATTGCAATTAGTTGATCTCTGCTGCTTACATGTGGCTTTACGTGGTACTGCAGTTCTGGTTTATGTTTGATGAGACCTGCATGTAATTTATCATCAAATTTTGTGGATTTTTGTACTTCAGAGATTGATTTTGCGGATTTTGCAGAGTGCAGGTGGCAATTTTTATGTTTGGGGATCTGTCAGTGCAAGACTTTAGCCTGCAAATTCAATCATATTCAAAGGCATGAAATATCCTTCTGAAGTGCATTATTGTTCTCATAATGACTTGAAAACCTATTTTGTTGGTGTCCCGCACCTTATACTACCAAATTTTGCCATTACCATCTATGTATATTGATTATTAGTCCTGTTTTAACCAGGCTATCTCACTAAAAACACATTCTTATTTAACCAGACTAGTTGACTTGGACGCATATATTGTTTTTTTCATTTATCCTTTATTCTTAATCTATTGAGACCTCTTTTTCAGAAGAAACCTGAGAACAAACAAACTCATAACTCATGATAAGCTGCATCCAGGCTGGTGCAGGTTTCCTTACTGGGGCCAACAAGTGATCGCCTGAAGTCGGCCTGTACCTGTTCATGAAGAGGCCTGATCACTGATCTGTTATTCAGGCCTGTTCTTGCCTGTGGGCAACATCAATACAATGTTATCAAACTGAAAGATTCATTTTGGTCTGGAGTGTAACTTTTTTCTTAGTAACTTGGTGGAAAAATAATGTCAAATAACATAATGTAAACATTCTGTGCTTGGAGAGTCTTTGAATCATTCACTGACCCCAAGATTAGAAACCAGGACCTCCATATGAAAGTCTGCTGCACCAGTTCACAAGTGAACTAAAGCACCAGTGTGGCGGCCTGAGAAACGTATAAATATTGTATCTCCTCTAAATATTATATCTCTGTATCCCACGGCTCTATGTGTGAAATGCAGAATGACTTATACTACATGCTGGTCACTGCTGAAAGTATTCATACACTTGACGATGAAAATACGCAATACAGTTGAGTCACACGTTCAAGCAGACAGTCAGCAACATACATTATAACATAATGTGTTATATATAATGACTTATTAAGGTTAATAAAGGATAAATAAAGGTTAAAAGAGAAAAAGTCAAGTGAAGTGGCTGCAGTGAGGAGTTCAGTGCCTTGCTCAAAAGCACCTGGGCAGCAGCGGTTCAGGGAGGGAGAGACAAGATCTGTCTGGAGGTTTGAAGTTGAAGGAAACGGACTGAGCAGTGTGAGGAAAGAAGGAAATGACTGACCTAGCCTTGTGATTTGTGGTTTGTGATGTGTGATGTGTGTGTGTGTGTGTGTGTGTGTGTGTGTGTGTGAGAGAGAGAGTGAATATTTCACTTTCAAAATATTATGGACATCATCTCTGTCCAATATTGCCATCAACTGAATTGAATTGCAGAACTGAACTAGTAATGTTACTGAGTGGCTTTTGATTATGTTGTTGTTGTTGATATGCTTGTTAATGTTCGTTATATTACTGTGCTGATTCATTTATTATTAGTCAATGTTGCAATCGTACTTCATTTGAAACACTGTACTACTTTGGCAACATGGGTTTTTTTCCTGTCTTGCCAATAAAGCTGATTTGATTTAGAGAGAGAGAGAGAGAGAGAGAGAGAGAAGGAGAGAATGAGAAAATGTTGAAACAGTTGAACTCTGTGCTCAGTATGTGATGTCAAGCCATAATCTAAGAAACACATCAACTCTGTAATCACTTCTTTAACTTTGCTTTTTTTTGGTAATCATCACCGTTATTGTTGTTACTGTCCAGAAATATCCTATGTGATGAATCTATGTATTTAATATGCAGTTTATTTCATTTTATTTTACTTTATTTCTATCTCATTTATGTCTGAATCTATGCTTAGGCAACATGTGCACATGTACGTCATGCCAATAAAGCTCCTTGAATTGAATTGAATTGAATTGAATTGAGAGAGAGAAGGAGAGAGAGAGAGAGGGAGAGGGATGAATACACAGATACACAGCAAACCCAGATCCTTCACATATAGAGCTACTGACACACACACACACACACACACACACACACCCGCTGATGCAAGGGAGAGAATGGGATTCATTTTCTGAAATGTTGATTAATTGCTTCTTGCATTTTGGCAAACATAGAGACATACAGAGAGAGAGAGAGAGAGAGAGCGATTCAAAGACAGAAATACAGTGAGAGAGACAGGGGGAGAGAGAGAGAGATATCGTTACAGAGAGAGAGAGAGAGAGAGAGACATAGAAAGGAGAGGGAGATACAGAGATACAGTGAGAGATACAGAGAGAGTCACGCGTTGTGCTGCAGCTCTCAGCAAGTCTGTGGATTTGAGCTGATCATTTTCTCCATTCATGCATGGGATTAGGATGACGCTGTGTCATGCGCGTAGAAAATGTACAGTTAGCCCGAGCCCGCAGCAGAGAACATTCCCCACACATGGCAACACGGGCTAAAAATAGCTCAGGAGCCCCTCATTCACCACTATAGGATATCTGCTAGGCAGGCGTGGGATCCCCTCTCTGCTCTGGACCACTAAACGCTCCTCTTCCTCTCATTCTGGCCTCTTCATCCCCCCCCCCCCCCCCCCCCTCTCTCTCTCTCTATCTATTCATCTCTCCCCCTTTCGCTCTCCTCTCTCTCCTCTTCTTCTCTTTCTCTGTTTGTTGCCACTGGGGTTGGATTGGCAAGCCTGTTGCCACGGGGCAGTTGCTGATGGATTTTAATCGGGCAGCGCGGTATTAAAGCGGGCTAAAGAGGAAACCCAGCGGGAGGGAAAAGCCTTTCAGCAGCTCTCTCTCTCTCTCTCTCCCTCTCTCCCTCTCTCCCTCTCTCCGCACACCAGGTGGGAGATGAAGAGGTTCACCAGGGGCACGCCAGGGTTTGGGGTCAGTTCATGAGTGGCCCCGACCCTGCTACCCACGTCACAAAATGGGTGCCAATCAATTCACTTTCGTGAATAATGAATACTGATTTGAAACAATTACACTTCACAGTGAATATACAGTGAACTGACTGTTGTAAGGATAATTTTCACATAAGCACCTTCGAAAAATACTTAACTACTTATCAGTGCAGCATGCGTCCCTTTACATGCACATCCACAGTCTACTTGCACTTACACACCTTTGCCTTCATAAAATGGCCACCATCCATTACTTCAGCAGCACTTTTCAGATCTCTAATAAGGAGACTGGTATGGAGTGAATGAAATGTGGCATTAATTTAGCATTAAAAATGCTCTGGATTAACCTGCATGGACAGACGAGGGAGAAAAGTTACATCAGCTAGCTAACATTAGTTAGAGCTAGATATAAAACTGGCGGGCATTAGCACTAACATTAACTTGACTGTAATTTGTTGTAGGCTGTTGAAACAGTGAAGGCAGACGTGACCTCAAGTGTTGTACATTTAGTAATAAATTACATTTATTCAGTGAACTATTGCAATACATTTTGATGATGGAAACTGTATGCTGACAAAAAAACATGATTCATATAGCTTGAGATTGCAAGATAGTGCAGACACTTTGCAAACTACACTGGTCACCCCCCCCCCCCAAACACACACACCCACACCACACCCCACCGCCGCAGTCCAGTGGTAGGAATACTTCTCAGTTAGTAAATTGCTCAGTGTATGTCAGCAGGGAATATTTTTCCTGACTAATGTCCTTAAAGTGAAATTTCGAAATCACTCTCCTTTCTGCTGAACAGGATATTGTAGATTTCCCATAGAAAAATTACTGATCTATGCGGTTCTCTCAGCTTTTCATAAACAGCATCCACTTCATCATCACGTACTGAATCTGCTGATTCTGGCGAGTTCTCCATGTTCGTCACGGACGCTCTTGGGTAAGCGTGACTGACTGAGAAATTGGGATCGGCATCTCTGGGATCACTGTCCACGACTAGTTCTCATCTCCCCTGTAAACATGAAGAAATCTCTCTCTCTGTGTTTCTTCTGCTTTGTTCATGGAGTCCGGTGTGCCTCAAGGCTCTGTTCTTGGCCCGATGCTGATTTATTTATAGTATATTGATAATATTATTCACCGGCAGAGCATCTGCTTTCACTGATATGGCGATGATACTCAGCTGTATAAACAATCACTACACAAAAAAACAATATTATTACACGACTGTCCGGCTAATGTCAAGGACCAGATGTGTGATAACGTCCTTGGTCTAATGTAATTAGGCCTTCCACCTTTGGGTGCAATTACCAGTCAGTGTTGGACTGGCAAAACAAAACTGACATTTGACATTGTTGCATTAAGCCGCCGTTTCAGCTTCGTGATGCATTTCCAATTTGTGGTGAAATGAGTGAGTTGCGTCACGGAATCGCAAGTGAACTCTCACAGCGCAAGGCCTCCACCAGCTGCCCCACCTCTGCATCGCAATACACTGCTGACAACTTGCAGCATGCATTATTGATGGGCAGCTTGTGTGTGTAGGGTTAGGGGGCGGTGGGGGGTGGGGGGGGGGGGCGGTGGGGTTGGGCGCCGGGTGTATTCATGTATTCATGCTGTATGTATGTGATTGAATAAAGCTATTATGGTGACATCACATAGATAGCAGCTTCCTCCCCTGCTCAGGCTGATGGACGGGGCGGCTTAGCGTGGCTCGTATCTCCGCGGCGGGACACCAGGGCCACGAGAAATAATCCCGCTCTCCCATTGGCACAGGGCCCAGTGTGGTATTACGTGCCCTTGAGCTGTCCCCTCTCTCACTCACACATATTACTGCTCTCTCTCTCTCTTCGTTTCTCTCTCTCTCTCTCTCTCTCTCTCTCTCACGCACACACACTATTCATCACTCGGCGCTCAGAGAGGTCATGGATGGGCAGCGTGTCTGTGGCTGCATCACAAGGCTAAATAGAGGAAGTGGAAGAGGCAGCAGTGGATTTAGCATCATCATCACGGGGCGCAGTGGATCACAGAGTGCACTGATGACACTGTGGTGAAATGTAATACAGACTTGCGAGCCTTTTAAATAGATACGACACTTTATCGGAGAAACAGTCCTGGTATCACCCAGCCTGGAGCCACAGCCTCACAGATTCACACTGCAGCTTTATTTCAGGGACAAAGCATGGCGATGCGTCTCCAAGGTCATTTGGTGTCTGCGTGTTTTCCGGATGATGCCTCACAAAGCTCTTATTGATTGCGTAGCAGCAGTTGGTTTCTGTCACAAAAAGGATGAATGTTTCCCGTCGGCGTGAATAAGACTGTCATGCCGTGCTGTGGAAGCTGTATTAGCTCACCAACCGACTTTGAGTCAGCTCTAGCGTCATGGTCCTTCCTGTAAGCGTCATCGAGCATGACCCATGACAAATCTGTGATGAATTCTGGGAGCCAATTCACACCTTCTTTCTCTGAAACTGTGCTCCGTACACATGGAACTATGAAACGTATTGTGAAATATTGCCATGCATGGTGTCATATTCTGGGAAATGTTCCCTATTTAGTCTGGACTTTGCATGCCCACGTAAGGTCAGCATTTCTCCCAGCACAACTTCATCCTGTCATCCAGATCTACTGCATAAGCACGACCAGAACATTTAATGTCTGATGTCTTACTCAAACTAGGGGAGGTCACACGCTAACTTCTGCAACTAGTAGCGCTGTTCCAGAAACACAGATGCAGCAATTTGGCTTATCTGAGGCCACTGTGATGTAGTGTACAAATCTTTAAGCTATTTATTTATTTGCACAGCAGCAACAGGAACGTACGCGTTGCTGCTGTGCAAATAAAAGACTGGCATAAATATATATATGTGAGTGCGGACATTTTTCTATATAGCTTATGTTTCTTGAGTCGGCACCCGAAGAAGTTAAAGTTTTGAGTCGAGCACGCCTGTTCTCTTTGTGTACAAATCTTTACTCGGCTTGTATGCACATTTCTCTGAATGAGAGTATCTGTGAAACTCCTAAAAAGTATTTCTCCAACGCACTTCCACAACCTTTTTTGTAGAGCTGAACAATTAATGTAAAAAAAACCAAATTGAAATCACAATATGAACTTCTGCAATTTCCAAATCACAGAGGCTTAAGAGAGAGGAGCGTCCGAAATGGATTTCAGAACAAGGTGTTTTAGAGCTGCAGGTAATCTTTGGTCCATGAATCAAAACCTTTCATCATATTCAAACTCAGTAAATCCTCCACACTGACATCAATGTTTTATTTTAACAAAAGCATCTTTTCGTTAAACAATTTTAAAGCTCTAAAAAATCTAAAGAATCACAGTTTAAATCGCAATTGCAATATTCTGTGAAATAATCGCAATTAGTCTTTCAGCCCCTTCTTTTTTGGATGTGTGACTTTTCCACTTGCTAAACTAAACACTTGCTAATTTCACTAAAAAGTGAAATGCAGCTGAACATATCAAGTGATCGTCTGTTTTTCTTTTATTTTTTTATTCTGCTTGAGATTTTCTGAAATGAGCCTTCAGTCTGGCGCTTAAAAAAGGCCCGCGTTTTAAAAACTGTAAAAAAAAACAAAAAAAAAAACACAAAACAAAACAACGCCCTTTCTCTGCAGCATGTGACACCTTCCTCTGCTGAGTGGGGCGACAGTCTGGCCGTTGCCCCTCTGACTTTTCAACCACATCCAGACAACAGACATCCACTTCCCTCTGTCTGTGGCCTGACAGACTGCAGACAGCTGAGTAACTTCCGGACTACTTCTGGACTAAAACCGCACACTGTCGCCCGCCCAGCCTGACCTTTGACGCGCTGCCCCATTGACCCGCACCATGTGTTCCTGTGTGGTTGTGGGTATTTTTAGGACACGCAAAAAACCTCAGCGCACACACACACACACCGGCCTCACACGCACACTGCTTCCTGGGTTATTAGTTATAGGCAGCGGTGTGATAGTAGGTGAAGAGATGCTGTGACTCCACTGTTCAATGTAAGACAGTGTCAATCAGGATGATAGGTGGGTGGACCGTGTGATGTCGAGGGAGAGAGGTGGGTACACCGTGTGCCTGCATACACCCTCGACTATAAGGTGTGTGTTGCCATGAAAACGCCTCACACTCAGGGTTAGGGTTGCCTTCAGGGTTGTCGTTATAGTTTCTGATGGTGGTACACTTGTCTTTCCTCTGCCTATTTCAAATAAATGGCGTATATTTTTTACATTTACATTCATATTTTCCTGTGCCATTCTCGTTTTTAACTGCTAATTGTACTACTTGAATATATACTTATTGCCTATTGTCTATTGCTTGTGTCTGAATGTTGCACTGGATGACACTTTACTGTTATTTTATGATTGTTTTGTTTTGTCTGCGATTTGCACCGCAAATGTGCATATGTACTTGGCGATAATAAATCTGAATCTGAAAAGTGTTGAAAATATCTTGCAAATCATGAAGTCTACCATTTGAAAAAAGTGGCATCTACTTTGACAAAATGGCAGGGAAACAAAAGCTGTTGTGTAATACCACTGAAGTCATTCGCTGTCTAAATACCCTTTGCTTACAACATAACATTTTTCGAGGTGGGGATGTTCTGTATTTCTGAAAGTATTGAGGATTCAAACTTCAGATCATTTGAGAAAAATGAATTATCTAGGAATGAAACCTGAGGTGGGAACACTTTGTGCCTGCACAGACTCTCAACTATATCAGTGGCTATAAGGTGTCTGTCGCCATGAAAACGCCTCACACTCAGTCTCAGTTGTCATTATACTTTCTGATGGTGGTACACTTGTCTTTCATCTCCCCATTTCAAATAAATGGTGTAGAGCATTGAAAATATCTTTGTTTTTGTGTAAATTGTGGCTGACAAGTTTCCCTGCAAATCATCATGTCCACCATTTGAAAAAGGTGGCATCTACTTTGACAAAATAGCAGGGAAACAAAAGCCGTTATATAATATTACCGAAGTCAATAGCTGTCTTAATGCCTTTGCTTTCCAAATAACATTTTTCAAGGCGGAAATATTCTATATTTCTGAAAGTATTGAGGATTTAACTTCAGGTTGCTTGAGAAAAATGAATTATTTTGGAATGAAACCCTTCACCTGCCGAACTGTATTAACGTCAGATAAAAGCACTCCTCTACTAGAGCAGAGAGAAGTGGGAACAGATGTCTGGTCAAGGTAGAAAGAGGCTCTTCTGTTACTCTCAACAGGCACCTGTTGCTGACTAGGCTGCCCATCTACCAACCATTACTTCACATTCATCGGCTGATATCACAAAAAAAAAAACAACAACCCACCAACCTTCCCTAGACTGATCCTGCAAACACAGAAGACATATGGCAAGATAAAAACACCACACCTCTCCTGAGCAAAAACCTTTTTTATTTCTCATTGAAAGGAACTTGGTAGAATATTACAGCAGAACACACATGACTGAAACAGCTGCCATTTCACGTAACACAGTACAGGAAGAAGGATGTAGTTCAATTTCATGTGTATATTATATATAGTATATTTATATATCAATAGAAAAGAAAAAAAACTATTGCTCCCAGATGTTTTTTTGTATGGCAAATTCTCTGCTGTGTTGAAGGGGGGTAAAGTAAAATTCAACGAGGGTTACACACCAAAGGAAGTGGGACAATGAAAGTGACATTCCCCAGAGCGTGGGAAGTTTGTGGCTTTTTTTATTAGACTGAGAAGTAAACTTTGAACCTTTTTTTTTTTTTCTCCATTGCAATACAGAAAGAAAAACTTGAAACCGCGCGCAAAAATGGATAAATACCATCATACAGCAATCAGAGTATGCAAAAGAAAAGAACACAAGGCAGCTCCGCTAAGAGCAGGCATGCAAAAATGATCATATTTAAAAAGGAGCGCTAAAGACATAATGTTGATGATTGTAGATGTTTATGTTTGTCTTATGGCAATTGATGGAAAGCCAATTTGTGACAAAACATGGTAAAGCGGGTGGATTGAGACAAGGGGACAACTTGATGCGCTGTAAAGTGAACTGGAGTGCTGAGTGTTAGCTGACATACTATTTGAATGAAGTTGTTTCTAGAAATTGCTAATAATATACTGTGTTATCAATTTTTTTTTGTACTCTTCTTAATTTCCTCTAAGGAATAAAAGAAATGTTAGGAAAAAAAGCAGGTATGAAATATCACCCTGGACAGTTGCATCCAAGTTTAGTGTTTTAAATAAGCCACTTTAGGCAGCGTTATCTAATAAATTTCTCATATTTCTTAGACATATTTCAATATATCTCTTTTGAAAAATAATTCTATCTATACTTGATCTTTTAGTAAGTAAATCTCTTCCAGTATATTTTTTTTTCTTTTTTTTTTTTCTTTAGGTACAGCACCTCACTGTGGGTTTTTGTTTTCCAAAAGCACCTAATTTTTTTTTACAATCAGACTGAATATTGCTTCAGTCGTTAATGGTCTGAGTTCAAGATTAAAGGATCCAAATGGCGCACCGAAACAAGTCGTCAAGGAGGATTCCCTTGAGACTGCAGCTGAAGCCCGGCAATATTAGGCTTTGATAATCAACTCGGAAATGGTGACCAGTGCCAGAGAGGTCCTGGCTCACCGCGGTCCGTGGAGGAGAGGTCAGGGGTCAAACTTGGGCCTGCGTCGTGTGCGGCGTCATCAGTTGCCACGGACTCTTGACTGCAGTGACCGGCCGACCAGGTTAACACTCAAAACCTCTTGAGGATGGCGTAGAGGCTCGGGTAACGCTGATGTACCCGTACAGAGGGGGCATGCCGGCCCTGAGACACCACTTCACTGCGTTTCAGCTATTGGAGCAGGGGTTTGGCACCTGGAGGATGCCGGTGTGGACGCCGAGCCTGCTTTGATAGAACCAGGTGGCGTTCAGAGTCCAAACGAGTCGTGTGCTTTTTTTTTTGACAGATCCCCTTACGGGACCTTGCTGGGCGGACGTCCTGCGATGCCAAGGATGCCCCCTATAGCTGAGACAGTGGCTCTGGTGTCTATCTGGTCACTTGGACGAACACACACACACACACACACGGCCGTGGTGAGTGATGCAGGTACTCTCCTCCACACACCTCTTGGGTTTGGATAAGTCACTATTTTCACACTTCCTTATTGTCATCATACAGGCTACAGGTCAGGTCCAGGTGAGCTCTTACCATTGGATATCAATCAAGAAGTGGGACTGGTAACCTACTGCTGTGTCTTGAGCACTGTCAAACTTAATTTGCTGGGCTACATGTGTGAGGTTATCAAATGGACAATCAATATAGATATTTTTTTTTTTTTCATCAATGGGGAATCTCATACAGGAGCTGACTACTGCAGTCCGCACTCATTTAGCTATAACATCCACCTAAAACTTTAGAACACGATTCTCTTATATAGACAGTAATTTCTCAGTCAAATATACTTTTTATTTACTCCATTGTTTTAGCATTTTAAGTTCGATTCGTCATGCACAGAATAGTCGTTCCTCTCTCTCTCTCTCTCTCTCTTTTTCTCTATCTCCAGGCTTTGCATCATGTTGTCAGCTTGATTACAAGCAGCCAGCTTGATCAATCGTCGTCCACGTCGTCGCCCTCCGACTCCTCTCCTGCTCTCCTCTCGTACATTTTATCCCTGTGCCTCTCCTGGATCTCTTTCATTTCCTCGGCGTAGCGGCTGAACGCGCCCCCAAACTTGCTCCATGCTTTGAACGGGATTGTAATAGAGTTTCTGTAACTGGGCTTAACTTCGCTCACCCTCAGGAAAACTCCATACTTGTTAGATCCCACGTCAAAGAAGAACCGCTTGGAGTCCACCATGATGGAGGTGCCCTCCGGAAGCTCGCTGTAGCCCCCGGCCCCTCCGCCGCCGGCCAGCTCCTCGTCATCTCCCCCGTAATCATCTATCAACTTGGCCAAGGCGTCGCGGAACTCTATTAAGCCCTGGGCCGGGAGGGCGATGGTTTGTCCGGCCTGCATGCCACCCCCGGGGATGCCACCTCCGCCGACTCCAAAACCGGGCCCACGGTTGACGGTCTGTCGGATCCGGAGAAACCTCCCTCGCTGGTTCTCCTTCAGATCGAGGTAGTATTTTCGGTTCTCTCGCACCAGGAACTCGCTCTTCAAGGCCCGTCTAGGCCCGGTGTCATCCCCACCGGAGGATTGAGCGATCTGCTCCGGGCTGCTAGGCCCAAGCTGGGCGTAGTGCTCTATGAAATCTCCCAGGTAGTCACGAAACTCTGCCGCAACTGACATGGAAAGGGTCAGCCGACTTTTCGAGCCCCCGGCGCCGACCTCGGCGATTTTGATGAACCGGCCTTTGGCGTTCTGCTTTACATCCAGGTAGAACCGTTTGTTCTGAATGTCCAGTCTCTTCGAGGCCAGCTCCTGGGTCTCCGGTTCCCGCTGGTAGTGCTGAAACCCGCTGCCTCCTCCCCCTCCACCACCGCTGCTGCCACCGCGTTCACTGCCACTGTCCCCATCCGCCATCTTCGCCACCAGCAGCCAGTTTCTCTGCGTATCTTTGACCCCCCCTTGCTCACCGAGCTCGCGAAGGAACCGGACGCTGGCTACTGAGCGCCAATAGGCTACCGCGGCTGCCAATCACAACATCAGATCGAGGGCGTGCATTTTCATTGGCGGATCTCCCTGCCTGTCAAGAGAACGTACCCGCCTAGTGGATGACATTCGAGTACATATTGTATTTATAATCCATAATTGGACTTCAATTCAGAATAAATATTATGTTTAACAAATAGTAGCACGGGGGAATTTGTTCGTCGGTGCACTAACTATTGATATTCCCAATTTCCAGACGCAATCTCAATTCAAAATCATTTGTCACCGATACCCAGGTAGTAAATCTGAAGTGATTATCTAAACTACGGCCTCCTGATAATGTATTTTGTACATTTTGGGACGGATGCCCCTGGAAGGACACTTCCAACTGTATCACGGACAGTCCCGCCTACTTGTTGGTTTCGTGCGCAAAGAGGCATGCTGAGCTCAGGGTGGGGGATGGGTAAATGTGTGTAAAGCGTGCGGCGATTGGTCGAAAGGGAGATTCGAAGTAACAACGGCGACCCTGATTGGTTATCTTTACTCCCGCGAGGGGTCGCACGCAAAGATTTGCTGAAGGGTTTATTGTTTCTTTCCTTTCGGGAGCCGAAATTGTTTGCGATCTACTCAGTTCTACATTCAAATAACGAAACGGAAAAATGGTATGTGCTTGTTGTTTATTGCTAAATGTGTTGCGGGAGTCGGTGCTGTATTTTTCCTGTATTTGTGGCGGAATTGTAATAACGACTGTTTGAATTTGAACTGTGCAAATTCGACCAGAACGTGTGTGGTTAAAAAGCTTGCTAAAGAGCTAACTGTCAGCTAACACATTAGCGTTAGCGTTAGCTTGGTGAGTTTGAGTTTCGATTCCCGGCAAGAACCGAATATTTGCTAGTATAGTTTTGCGAGAGTGAGAATAATACATTTACAATACGTTCTGATCTTAAATAGTGTGGCCAGTGCGTTTGACTTAAGGTATCCTCTCCGAAAGGTGGATTAGCCAACGTTAGCGAGCTACACGGTTAGCCATTTCATTGGCTTAACGTTAACGTTAGCTGTTAGTTGGAGAGCAGCTCGCTATTATTTGAGTTCTGGTTGATAATGCTAGCTGTATAACAAAGTGAATGTTTATGCATGTGGATAATGTCGTAACACCATTTATGGTAGATTTACATGTAGGAACGTTAACGAGACTTTTTGTGGCAAACTTTTTGCAGAAACTGGTCACCGGCTATTGAAAAGTTAACGTTAGCTTTCGTTAAAGCGGCGCGTCTATTTGCCGTATGCCGCGGGTCACTGACAGCAGCCCGCTGACAGCTTCTAACTTTTCTCGTTTTTCAGAGAGGTTGAATATTTATCTACTTTATTACATCGGTTTATTAAACGTTTTTGTGTGCAAGTGCCAGGAACCGTTACCGCCTTGGAGTTGTTAATCAGCTGCTAACGTTACATGTTGTGTTTTTGATTGGCGGGAAAGTGCTGCGGTCTAGCCAGCCTTCTATACACATTACAATGCATTATTATGTGGTTTTGTTATTTATTTGTATTTCGATTGACTTGTAACTTCATTTGACCAGTTCAGGCAATGTTATGAATATGATGAGTGTAAGTTGCCCATGTTGGTAATAGGACAGCAACTTGAATTGAAAAGCAGACATTGATTTGTAGAGAGATGGGGCTTAGTCATGTTAGGAAGCCAGAGGACATAATATTGTGCCTTTTGCAGTAAGCGAGACCTCAATCGTGTCATACATGTCCCTGGCACAGTTTAATGTCTCTTGTCTAATTTTGTCTTCTACAATTCTCTGTAACTCTTGAATTTTCCTCCATACAGGCTGGTGGCAAGGCAGGAAAAGACAGTGGCAAAGCCAAGGCCAAAGCAGTATCACGCTCCCAGAGGGCTGGACTGCAGGTAAAATCAGGCACCTCATTCTAGCTCCATGTATGGCCATTTGTTTATCTGTTTTGCCTGCATTTCTTGCCTCCCTAAGTGATGATGGAGAATCAGCCCTCTTTGTTTTTCTCTCGGCTCCTAACACCCTGCTCTCGTCTGTTTCCTGCCAGTTCCCAGTGGGTCGTATCCACAGGCACTTGAAGACCCGCACGACCAGCCATGGCCGCGTAGGAGCCACAGCAGCTGTGTACAGTGCAGCCATCCTCGAGTACCTCACCGCTGAAGTAAGACATTATCTAACTCGCATGCTACTGGATGTCATAGCATGCGTGTGTTTTTCTGTGAAATGGTAGATGAATCACACCAAGGCCGTTTCCACTCATTTTGTTTGTTTGTTTCTGTTCTATATTTGTTCCCAGGTACTAGAGTTGGCGGGCAACGCCTCCAAAGATCTGAAGGTGAAGCGTATCACTCCCCGTCACTTGCAGCTGGCCATCCGTGGTGACGAGGAGTTGGACTCCCTCATCAAAGCCACCATCGCTGGAGGAGGTGAGTTCGCAGCGCCCACGCACCTTATGGATGAACTCGGTTTATTTTGGAACACGACACAAATCTCAGTTTCATTTTTGGACGTCTTCCACTTGCCCCACAGTTACTTTTCTCTCATGTTGTCCCGATTACATGACTATACCGTAATTGCATGTGATAGAAGCATCTTGCTGTTGATCATGTCTGCTTATTCTACACATTCAGCTGAAATATCCTCTCTAAAGGCCTGTCATCTACCTCCGCTTCATGCATGCACCCGTCTGACCGCCTTGTGTTGCTGTTTTCAGGTGTGATCCCCCACATCCACAAATCCCTCATTGGGAAGAAGGGCCAGCAGAAGACTGCATAGATGCCATGTTGACCAGAACTGTGGCGGCTTGGGCTTGCATCGGACCAGGAGTTCACATTTGTTCTTTTTTATTATTAATATTATAGCAAACGAAGAGTGATTGTTAGGCTTTGTGTTATTGTAATATTTTCCCATAACTAGGAAAAAAAACGGAAAACCCCGTAACGGAAGAAAAAAAAACTTTGTATGTTATTGTAGTACGTCTGACTGGGGAGTTCATGATTATGTCAAATGGTGACAGTGAATTTGTTTGATTGGCCTGGGATTCTGTAATGTTTTATACTGAAAAATGGAATTGTTAAAACCATTTTTTATATAAAAAAAACTTGTTTTGTGGTTATTTCATTGCACTTATCCTTTTATTAAAATACAGCTTTTTAAGGAGACTTTTTGTGGATTAGAGCATTGGTCTACCAACACACAATTGCTAAATGTGAGGTATGGTGTATTTTTGGCTTACTGTAGTTTTGTATTCTGCTACAGCGATAGTGAAGTATTGATTGGATATTTTTTTCTATCAATATAAAACCTTATCTAAACAAGCTATATTGCAATCTTCTGCTAGATCTGTCTGTGTTTGCTGTAGACTTGCAGGTGCAGATTTCAGAAATGTGTTATGCTTAAAATTTCTTGGTCCGCAGTCCGATCCTCAGCTGCTGTACCGACTCGTGGCAGAGCAGGCAGCCGTGATGCTGCAGCATCGGCTCACTGTGGAGCAAATGTCCTGCCATCTGTGATCTCCTGTAGAGAGATGGAGAAGGAAAGATGCAGATAGACCGGTGACTGAAAAGCTGCATCAAACAAGCTTATCTGAACCACATCAGTGCTTGAAACGTACAGGTCTAATAGTACCTCAACATCGACTAGCTAAAAGGTCATGAACCCAAATCCATTTGATGTTTCAAGTAAAGAAGTCAGAACCTGTAAGATATTGCAGTGCTCAGATAAATGACATGACATGGGTTGTTTTTTTTGTGTCAAATACCATTATTTTTCCTCCAAATTATCAAAGGAACAAATGTAATATATCAAATTATTTTACATTTTCTATTTAATGTCAGTGCACAAGTGATTCTTGGAGTTACAAAGTCCCAAAATGTCAGGTGGTCCAACCATCCAAACATACATGAAGAGAGCAAAACCGTAATAAAAAGGTTCATTTTCTCAATACAATTCTTAATCAAGTAGTTATATACATTTTAGACATTACAGTGATTCATATTTTAAAGGTTTCAGTAGTGGTAGATACAGTAAATGTACATAAATTAAATTTTTTTTTATTGTTGCACCACTTTCTGGGTGGTAAGATTAGAATTCTTGATAAAAATCTTACAAGCTAGAAAAATTCTGTACACAGAATACATTCCTGTGGACTTCAACATGCATTTTAAGTGCATTTTAGTCATGATTTTGACCTTTGAATACCTCAGTTTCCATTGACCCGCTCTTTGAGTAACATAGTGTGGTTTTTCATGCAGCTCACAAGTCAAATCAGTTGAATTTCTGTTCTTGGAGTAGTGTGTATGACCACTAAGGGCACTGTGACAAAATCTACCACGTTTTTTGTGCCGTATTGCGCAAATCGTAACTTAAATTCACATTTTGTTCACCTACCACTCATCATTTTCAGAAGGTTTGACAGAAGGTTTTTCTTGCAGGTTTACAAACTGCCAGCAGGGGGCGCCAGTGATATTCACAATGACATGTCTTTCCTTGAATGACCAGCAAGTATATTGAGATACTGTACATAGAGTTTAATGTTCCTCTACATATCCAGTCCTTTACTGTAAAGAACTGAAGTAATACTATAGGGTTAGGGTTAGGGTTAAATGCAGTACAAAAACAACAGCAAAATGATGTGTGTTTATAGGAATGTCTTAGACATATTATGGTGATAACATAGGAATTAATAATAATAAAAAAAAAGAAATTCAGAGCTGATGGTCAGTAGTTTTTTTTTAAAGGTCCATTGCAAAGAGAATCACATTTCTCAATTTCATGGTATAATTGATTAAAGAACCTGTTAATGTAAATTTACCCAAATTATTATAACTGTCAGCATTGTGGAACGCCTTTTGAAAAACTCAGCAGAATCAAACAGATTTAGAAATCCAATCTGCTTCCTGGTGTAAATGATGTCACCTACACCCAGGCTTTAATGAACGCTCTGATTGGTTGACAATACTGTAGGCATTTAAGCATTTGGTGCTTTTCTCAAGATAACGACACAATTAGCCTACTCTATACCCATTACTTTATCTTAAGATAATGAAAAAAATTATGTTGTTATCTCGGGAAAACAAAATGTGTTATCTCAAGATAATGACATAAATGTCTCAATATCTTGAGAAAACGAAGAAAATTAGCTTGTTATCACCGGAAAACAGCACAAATAAAATACAGTATGTCCTCAATGGGCTTCCGTACAAAAGCCTCTACAAAACCCAATCCCCTCTGCCATAATCAAGATGGAGATGTATGTTAGTCTATTCACTTTTTTAGTAGTTAGGCCAGGTAAAATATCTAATGTCAGTTTATTGGAGTAGCACACACACACACACACACACACACATACACACACTGAAGTTATCTTAATTGTGAACGGCTGAATGTCACATGCTGTGACAAACTGCAGTGTAGAAGCTGTTGATTTTAAAGTGTACAAAGGATTTCCCCTGTCATTTAACGGATTTTATTATTTATATGGATTGATCCACTGCTCCACCGGGCTTTGACATTGAACTAGAAAGAAAGAAGAAAGAAGGAAAGAAAGAAAGAAAATGCCCCACAAAACATTGATTATTTTGGGAACCATGTCATTTTTTCGCAGTTTCTCAAATACAAGGCTAAAATGTGTCCAAGCCAGCGCTTCTTTGTTCATTTTGTCACTCCATTTGCCCCAAAACAGCATTTTTGGGATTCCTTTTGCTAGGTTTTTGTTAGCAGCAATGACTGATTTTTCTGATTGAGTTGGTAGTTGCTTTCAGTGGCTTGTGAAACACTTTGAGCCCCGGCCTTGAAAGACTCCGCTTGGCTGTTATGATAATGGTGAACATTACAGAGTCTTTCCAAATCGCCGGCACTGTAGGAGTGCAGCTGAAGAGCAAGAACATACACTCACCGAGCATTTTATCATGAACACCTGTACACCTGCTTATTCATGCAATTATCCATTCAGACAATCATGTGGCAGCAGTGCAATGCATAAGATCATGCAGATACAGGTCAGCAGCTTTAGTTAACATTCACATCAAGCATCAGAATGGGGAAAAAATTTGATCTCAGTGACTTTGACCGTGGCGTGGCTGTTGGTGCCAGACGGGCTGGTTTGAGTATTTCTGAAACTGCTGATCTCCTGGGATTTTCACGCCCAACAGTCTCTAGAGGTTATACAGAATGGTGCGAAAAACAAAAAACATCCAGTGAGCGGCAGTTCTGCGGACGGAAACGCCTCGTTGATCTGAGAGGTTAGAGGAGAACGGCCAGACTGGTTGGAGCTGACAGAAAGGCAGCAGTAACTCAGATGACCTCTTTACAACTGTGGTGAGCAGAAAAGCATCTCAGAATGCAACACGTCCAACCTTGAGGCCGATAGTCAGTGTTTGGGAAGAGAATACTCTCTCAATATTATTTCAACCAAAGCCTGTACGGTTTACACACACATCAAGATAAGATTTGTTCATCTTGGATAGTTGAAGTTGTTTGCTTTTTTTTTGTGTGTTTCAGTGTGCTTTTTCAATTTAATCAAAGATGTTTTCTTATCCTAAAGTTGACCTCCATCCTCTTCACTGGTGTTCCTTTTCCAGATGAAATAAAGCAGTTACAGCTCGAGTCTCGCTGATGCTCCGACCACCAAAATGATCCTCAGTGGGGCCGATGGAAAGAATCTATTTGTGTAGTTCAGGGTTCCTACGAAGGTCTGGAAATGTATGGTAAAATAATTTGGTAATTTCCAGGTCTCGAAAAGTCTGGAAATTGCACAAAAAAGTTTGGAAAAGTATGGAAAATAATATTGTACTGTCTCAATATACATACGGATACATTTTGTGGTTGTAGACCCCCGTCATCTCACATGTTCTGATCTTTGTTGCTGTGAAGAATAAATCTTCATCTGTAGAGTGGTATGGAGTTAGTAAATCTTCATATCAACACATTTTTTTTTTGTAATTACTTAACTTAAAGTGCCACAATAAGGACTGAGTCTTAAAAATTGTGATATCCTCCTTAGTTTGTATCCCGACAACTCAACATCACGCTCTCCTTATTTTCTTTGCAGGTCCCACCGGCTGCAATCTCAGAGAATCTCTTTATTACATGAGCTGCAAACCAGAACATGAAGGATGAGATTGCAGAAAAACAAGCAGTCCTGCTGGTGGAGCGAGTGTCCCATCACAGGAACAGACGGCCCTGGTTTAATAAAAATATTCAGAACCACTTTTGAAGTTTTGTTTGCTGGTGTCTGACTCACAAGTGTAATGACTCTGAAATGATAAAACATGCTATTTAGATTGCATGGTGGAGCGCGTCCCAGCGCTGACGGTGAGAATCTTATTAAGATACTAACAGGCCCGACTTATACAAGAAAAGAAAATATCACTTCTAAGTTCACGCAGCCGAGATTTTATCTTTTCTTCGCTGCCTTAAAATGCTCAGATCTGCATCACATGGGGTTAATAATTAAACTGCTGCTTTGCTATAGTTGTAATACTGCCATAACATTATAACAAGGAGATAATGTGATTCTTAAAGTGATAATCTGTGACATTTTCTATTTTCATTGTCTATTTTGCTACTCTCTATTGATGATACATATACATTTACATTGCTGTCAGGTTGGTCTTTCCTGGGAAGTGTTTTATGTTTCCGCTAGCAGCAACCCCGGCTTGTTTGAAATAAATAGAAGAAGAACTGGGTAGTTAGCATGAGCAGCGATAGCCACCATGGCTGAACAGACAAAGAGAAGAGCGCCACCTACAGAAACTCAATATTTATCCAAGCTCCGCCCACACTGTTTGATTGACAGGTGATCATGGGAAGTGCAGTGCAGAAACACCACAGCAATGAGCGCTTAGCAACAAAGATGGCAAAAAAAAAACCCCAAGGATCTCATATATTACCTCTTTAATTTTCTTCTAATGCAAACATTTAACATTTTCACTCAACCCCATAAAGGCAAGACTCTTCTGTTGCTCGGTGTCATTCTCAGGTCGACAGAAAGTTAGTTATGAAACCGCTGCAAACTTAGGAACCCCACTGTTGTAATGAAGATTTCTCTGATCAAATATGACATGATGCTCGCTCAGACGGATCGTCCACGCGAGGATGAGGCTCTGTGGGAGTACATGAAAGACGTGGCTGCCTCGCATCTTCAAAGAGCGAGAATCATTTGTTTATTCTTACATCTCTTTCCCTCTCTGTGCAGCCTTCTCTTGAGGACGGGTGGGTGGGTGACAGCGAGAGGCCAGCCTTCAGCTCCCATCCTCCTCTGCAGCGAACAGGTGACGCCTGACATGCACCGCACAAAACTATGACCAGGTTTAGAGTAAGAACCCGCAACATTTTCATATTAATAAATGTCCGTTTTACTACTTTATATCGCCGATTGATGAATGAAATAGTGACCTATGCATAACAAATCGGGCTGGTCATAAGTTTGTGATTTAGGCTTAGTTTAAAGGGGCTTTCCACCTACACATGCCTCTTTTTTTCATTCACAGAGCAGCAGTAAAAACATGCATATCCCAAATTTAAAACAGCTAATGGATAAAATACATAGTGAGGAGGAAAAGTAGAGAACAGTTGACGCCTGAAATGCACCGGACAAAACTATGACCACGATTGACCTGCAACATTTTCATATTAATAAATGTCCATTTTGCTACTTTCTATCGCTGATTGATGAACAAAATAGTGACCTATATTATATATATATATATATATATATATAATATAATATAATAGAATATAGAATATAATATAATAATAATAATAATATATATATTATATATCCTCTGCCGCACAGGAAGTGATGCGTTTTACGTTTCCGGCAGCACCAACAGTGGTTTGTTTGGAATAAACAGAAGAAGAAGAACTGGGTAGTTAGCATGAGCAGTGATAGCCACCATGGCTGAACAGACAAAGAAAAGAGCGCCACCTACAGAAACTCAAACTGCATCAACAGAAAACCCAAGCCCCGCCCACACTGTTTGATTGACAGGTGATCTCTGGGAAGCGCAGTGCAGAAACACCACAGCAATGAGCGCTGAGACAAGATAATGGAATAGAGGAATAGAGGAATTCAAGGATTACCACTTTAATCTTCAATTTTGTAGGAAATATGGATTTAATTGCTATAGTCCAATCTAGCCCACTGAATTAATTTGTATACCTTTGTGGGAAAAAATCAGTTGTGTTTTTTACTACAATCGTGAGTCAAACACAAAGCATAGCCCCTCTGACAATCTCGGAACCCATCGTCTATCGGTCTGACGACGATTAGACTCTGGGGGCAACAGCCAATATTTCGGGGTTTCCGGTGTAGCCAGCGGACATCCGGGCCAAGACTTCCTCTTCCGTGCACCGGTCATTGTTTACAGTCCGATTAGCAACTTGACTCGTTTCTTTTATTACACGAGTCAAACGTTTCTCCACACAATACACAAACATTGATACTTGTTGTAGGTGTTTTAGGTCCAGACGACATTTCGGCTAATCTCTATAAACAGATATCTGCATATGAGACGTCGTCTCAACTCCAACTCCATTCTTGCGTCTCAAGTTGCTAATCGGACTGTAAACAATGACCGGCGCACGGAAGAGGAAGTCTTGGCCCGGATGTCCGCTGGCTACACCGGAAACCCCGAAATACTGGCTGTCGCCCCCAGAGTCTAATCGTCGTCAGACCGATAGACGATGGGTTCCGAGATCGCCCCTCTGATGACCTGTAGGTGTGATGTATTGCAGGGTGGTCGTGAAACCAAAGTTAATTCCTTGGCAGGAATAACTTCATGATGAAAAGAAATGCAGGCTTGCTTTGATCCTCAGTGTAAGGAACATGTTAGATAGATGCTGACAGAAGACATGCTCATACACAGAGAGAGGGAGAAGAGAGAGGGAGGAGAGAGTGACAGGAGTTTCCACAGAAGTCTGTCGACGCCTGTCAGCCCACACTATAATGTATTTCTCTGTATCTTTGTTACGGCTGACGTTTTAAAATGCTGATTGGAAACGAGGCTGAGTTCAATGGAGGCTCAGACTGAATGATTGAACACATTTATTAGAAGGACGTCTTAGAAAACATACTAGCAGTACAATTACATTTGCCTTCAAAGTAAAGTAAAAACAAAGTAAAAACAAGTCTTCAAAGTAGCTAATTTCAAAAGACCAAAAAAATAGATATTTCTATTGAACATCTGATAGTGAAATATCAGCCTAGTACAATAATAACAAAAAGAAGTAAACAGGATGACTCAACTAAAACATTTTTGCTAACAGGCATACTTTTTACAACAGTTAGGAGTTGAAGCCAAGAGTTGGTCTCTCGTTGAAATTATATTAGCATCGCGGCTCTGAACCTCGATTGACCTTGTATGCAATTAAGCATGGAGTCCATAGTGCAACAATTAATTAGTTGGACCTCAAGTCAACCATCCTTCCACCTGATCTACTTCTACAAGTCTGCGCATCTCCTTTTGACGTCCCACAACAAAATAAAAAACAGTTCCTTTTGAGTTCTTTTTCAGTTTGATTGTTTAAGACTTGTGTATGGCACAGTTGTTGTAGCTTACATATTACGTTCAATGCTACTTTATGCATCAGGGCTGAGAACGTTTTCATGTGAATCTATCCAAGGAGGCACCACTATGGTTATGGTAAAGGTTGGTATTGGCCCATGTGTATAACCGACAACATGGGCAGTTCCAGTTCTCCAGATACTCAGGTCCTCGGACATGAGGGTCGCGTCGCTCTGGTGAACTCTCGTTGGCCGCATTTAATGCCTGAGAAGGAATCAACAACGAGGGACGTTCGAACTACCATCCCTCCATTCATCTACCCGCCAACCTAACAAAAACACACAGGTAACACTTTCCCTGCTCCCTGTCCGCCTCTGTGTCCCTGAATGTGTTGGCATTGCTCATCTCTGCAGAAGCTGTCCGACGCCCAGTCAGCACCAGGAGAAGGACCGCCCCACCATCTCAAAGAACAGCTTGTTGGGCTCCCTGAAGTAGTGACAAAGCTTCCTGAAGGCCTGGGCGCTCAGCGGGGCGTGCGGCCTGCCTTTGGACTCATCCAGGCACTTGTCATGTCCGGCCGACAGGAGGCAGTAGAAGCCCTTGGTGGTGTTGTAGTAGAAGTTGTTGGGGCTGATCCTGGGCGGCAGGTCCAGGAACCGCTCTGCCTTTCGCAGCTCTGGGAAGGGATCCCGGATGAGCGCGTCCCCGTCCACCACGTGGATCTGCTCCCTGGGGAAGACCTCCAGCCAGCGGGCCAGGTGCTGGTGGTACAGGCTCCTCTGCAGCGCCTTGTACCCGGGGTCGATGTGGCCCTTGTGGAGCAGGAGCTCCTCCAGCGGCTGGTAGGGCTTGTGGCGCGTCAGGCGGTTGTGGAGGACCTGGGTGTAGTCGGACACCAGCCGCTCGGCCGGGTCGCGGACGATGAGCAACAAGCGGACGGCGGGGTTCATGTCCCAGACCCGCGCAGGAACCTGCGGTGCCGCGAAGTAGCCGGGAGTCTTCTCCACCGTCAGCTGGCCAGGCAGGGTGAAGGGCATCTGGGCGCGGTACCAGGCCAGGCCCCGCCGGTAATGCTCCTCCACATTGAAGTAGTGCACCTGACAGAGGGACAGAAGAAGAAGTAGTGTTGATGAGGATAAGAAAGTGGCACACATCCGTCCTAAATTATTCATTAATTGTCTTTCATGTCTGGTGCTGATGTCATCACTGAAAGAATGAATAACGGGTGCCATTTTACCCACAGAACTTGAATGGATAGAAGGTACTGTATCGTGCTAATTTCCTTTGGTACGCCTAACATGACTTCCATAGAGTTTTGATACTGTTGTGATGTAAATGAACATTATTGCTTTCATGTGTGAACAGAACATGAGGCTCAAATGATGCCGTTGCCATGGTAACACATCAGCTTTGTGAGTCTCATGCACCAAATCAACACTGATTTACATGACTTTCATTATCAAACATTCTATGGCAGCCATTATAAGTGTGCCAGACAAATTAACATTCAAGAGTGTAGAATTGATTGGAAATGACCGTGCTGTCAATTGAAATTCTATGATTTTATCTTGAAGCTCAGTAACCGGGGCGGGGGTGCACCCAAAATTTTTGAGGAGGCACAAATTCACCCAAACATTTCTACAGTGCAGATTAATCAAGAACATTAGCTGGCAAAACTGGTAATTTTTGATTTTCCAGCCTTGGTTCCACATGATCACATACAAACAACCATCATTTTTACCAGGCAGGAAACAAAAGGCTTAGCTGGGATTTTTGGAAGCAATAAGAGGGAAACTACATCAGTAACATCAGAAACTCCATCAGTAACTGAGTAAATAGCAGTAGTTAATGCTTATTACCAGCAGATGTTACCCTGGTATTACCCATCATGTGAAGTGGTACCATGTAATGTGATGTGAGCATGTGTGAGTGTAATCTGTGAGTTATTAATATTATTATTAAATGACGATAATAATCTTTCTGTATTACCTCAGCCTTTGCCACTTCCACATCCGGGTGTAGGTTGAGCATCTCCAGCAGGGCTCTGGTGCCGCCTTTTCGCACACCAATTATAATCGCGCCGGGCAGCCGCTGCTGGGTGGCATTGGAGGAAGAGGAGGAGGAGGAGGAGGAAGATGATGAAGACAAGTAGGAAGAGGAGCTGGAACCCCCGGTGCGTAATTCCCTTAAGCACACACACAGCTGAGTCTGCAGCAGGAGAAGCACCAGCAGCGCTAGTAGCACTGTCCACAGCATGGTGCCCCCTGGGCTGAGAACACTCACACACACACTCACACACACACACACACACAGAGGTGGAGTGGAGGTTACGTG
Source organism: Centroberyx gerrardi (assembly GCF_048128805.1). NCBI lineage: Eukaryota > Metazoa > Chordata > Actinopteri > Beryciformes > Berycidae > Centroberyx > Centroberyx gerrardi. Next base: position 28,447,728 of record NC_136004.1, on the reverse strand, counting down.
CACACACTCATGTAGCTCCCAGGCATGCACAGAGTTGTGCTTGTTAACAGTCAGCAGGGGGCCTCTGAAGTGGGATCTTCAATTGGAAGCCTGTAAGCACAGAAAAAAATTGCTTTTATTCACTGTCATTGTATTTTCCTACCACTCTCTTCTTTGATATTGGTCTTTTGGTAGAAATAATAGTAGAAATATGATAAATTTGGCAAGAATTTTGTCTGACAAATGAACAATACTGACAAAATTAAATTTAATGAAACTGAAAAAGTTTATTTTTTAATGTAAATCAATCGTGAGCTGTAGCAGAGCAAGTTAAAAATGCAGCAGGATAAAAAGGATAGATCATTATTTTTTTATTCTTCTGTCTGTGACACATTTCTGCACCTCTAATGCAAACAGCCACACGTCAAGCCCTCTCCCAAAGACACTAATGCACTAATGAGTCTCCTGAAAATTCACAGAATTGAGGAGGAGGCGAATCTGTGTGTTTGGACCGCTACAGAAAACCTCAAAATAACTACAGTGGAATTAAAATTTGAAATGTTCCCTGTGGGGGGGAGGATGCCATGTCGGCATCACTCGGATTATAAGGATGTAGTTAGTGAGCGCTTCTTTTCATCTCACATGGCTACCGCATTTGCTCAGCGCACGCATGCTTGCTCGACTGTTTTCACAACCGTCTGAGAAGACTAAGACAGCATTTACAAAGTCCAAGTCCAAGCCATAGTGGTCTTAGCCCAGAATATAGCGCTGTGGTGTGATTATGGCCGAGAGGTATTAAAATATTAATCTACATCTAAAGCTGAGAGAGAGGAGATGCATTGAAAATTAATGCAGTTCTGAGGTTTAGGTCTCCCCAAGGAGCACTAACACCCCTCCTAGTTCAGCTGAACCGTTTTTTACAGGATAGAAGATTAGTTGTGCATCCTGAATGTGCGAATACTGCGATACAGTATGTCTTATTGACTCGGAAACGGCTTTAATCTGTGTTCTGTAAGGTTTCAACACGCGTGGAAGAAAACACACATTCTCTGACACATCAAACGAGGCTTGGGAAATGCAACTGAGCCTGGATTCAAGATTATTTTAGCTTCAACCCAGCATCGAACAAACCAGATCTCATCTACTGTAAGACTCACTAAACTTGTGATCGGCTACACATGATCAGCTAAAATCATCTATAGGCGTGTGTGTGATTTTCAGGCCATGTACAAATGAGGGTCAATCTGAGGGACATTCAGACGGGGACAGTGAGACGCTCTCTTCTGCATCAACAACCACCCGTGCCCTTGAGCAAGGCAGCTAACCCCCATCTGTTCCATCAGAGCCCATCAGCTGCTCAACCACAGAAGAAGAAGAAAAAAAATAGCTGTTGTTCTTAGTCAGCCTTTCCTCGGTAAATAACAATCTTTTCTTTTAACATAAGCTTGTAACAGGACCGAAAATGTCCAAAAGCTATACTTCCACACCAAGGAAATGAAGGTAAGACAACTCAGCAGGATCACATCCATGTTAAAGTAATAATCTGTTACATTTTCATATAAATAAATGTCTGTTTTGCTGCTGATTGATTGATGTATAAAACAATAGTGATTCAACCTATATCCAGTTCATGAAAGCTTTCTAAACAGCCGGTGTCTGGTAGGTCTTTCCCGAGAAATATCCTCTGGCATATCCTCAACAGGAAGCGATGCGTTTTATGTTTCCGGTTTGTTTGAAATAAATAGAAGAAGAAGAACTGGGTAGTTGGCATGAGCAGCGATAGACACCATGGCTGAACAGATGAAGAAAAGAGCGCCACCTACAGAAACTCAAACTTCAATCAACAGAAAATCCAAGGAAAAAGACGTCACAGTCCCGCCCACACTGTTTGATTGACAGGTGACCTGTGGGAAGTGCAGTGCAGAAACACCACAGACATGAGCGCTGAGCAACAAAGATGGAGACAAAATGCCCAAAAATGAGAATGCTGAAAAAATTTTCTGCCATCAAACTCCATTATAGCTGCTGGAAATATCTCAATGTGACGCCATATCGTCTCCGTTTGAGCAATTATCCACGTAAATAAAAAAAACTACACCAACAAACAGCAATATGGGCCCAGAAATGCAAGATACATTACTAATAGCTGTGTTTTTAACAGCGTTTAAGTGTTTTAGGGTGAATTTTTCTTATACAGTCCTTCCCGCTGTTGTTGTGTGTGTCCTGGTGCTTTTCCTGTTCTTGGTGTTGTTGCTGTTATTGTGCCGAAGCCGTCCTGATGTGGCCAAGTTATTAATTAGTGCAACAGTGTTCTGGTTCAGGGAGGAACCCTGTCTAGCGTTGTTCCTGTGGCGGAGCGCTAATTGCACCTTCAGGGATGGGAGCTGCACCCCGACCTCTCTGCTTTCCCCCGGCCTGGTGACGCTGTCGTCATCAGTGACTGTCTGTGGACCGAGGCCGTACTGTACAGCAGTGTGTGGTTTTGTTTGTTACTGTGGGTGTTGTGGGTGTGGTGACTGTTCATTTCGAATAATATGGTCGCCCTCGGCAGGATATGTTCAAGCAGTATTTATTCTAAGATGGACGTGTTCAGCACTCCGGCCTTCATCGGTGTCTGTGGATTTTGATTTTTTGGTGTTTGTGTCTCAGGTGAAACCATTCATATGGAGAAGGTTCAGGTCAATTTGTGTTAACAATTTGTGTACATTTTCTTCTTTTTGTCTTTAACAGACACTGAAGACTAATAATGGGGATTGATTGATAGATTGATTGGGTATAAAAAGGTTCAAACAACAGTACTACCCAGAGGATAATATGTAAAAGCAACTTGGTTGGATGGTTTACAAAAATCAGAACAAAACAATAAAAAAAACATACTACATGACAGCGAAAAAACAATAGAAATTTGACATTAGTACAACAAAATGTATCCATAACCTCTAATGAGATAAAATTCCTAAAAACTATTTTGCTTTATTACTATTTTGTAATAAAATAACTGTTTTTTTTTGTGCTCTGAAGTTAAAAGGTCATGACTAGGATTAAGATTTAATATCAACAACATGATGCCCACGTATCGGTAAGGATGGATTCGAGCCCCGCCCACAACGCCAAACGTCCCATGTGACCGGCGCCTAATGCAACACAGTCAACACAGTGAGATTCACAGCAGCTACAGTCATCATATTGACATAATATGACAAACTGTGAGCTGAGTTGTGTGTCTGTGTGTGTGTGTGTGTGTGTGTGTGTAAATGAAAGAAAGAGACAGAAAGAGATCTTGGGGGATTTTTGTGTGTGTGCTTGTGTGTGTGTGTGTGTGTGTGTGTGTGTGTGTGTGGCGAGACAGATGCTGTGTGTTAAGTGGTTACATGAGTCCCTCGTGACTCCCCCGATACGCCGCAATATTCCCCTGCTGTCAAGTCGCGCATTCTGCTTCGCTTCCACCTCGCCTTGTGACCTCTATTCCCCTCTCTCTCTCTCTCTCTCTCTCTCTCTCTCTCTCCACCCCTCCCTCTCACCTTTTCCTCGTCCTCTTTCACCCTAACCTTTTGTCTCGCTACCGCCGTCTCAGCCTGCTTCCCCCGACTGCTTGTCTCTGGCTGTATCGACGCCCGTTTGAAGGCGTCCCTGTTTACGCGGAGCCGCTAACAAACGCAGCGCCATGCTAATGTGGAATGCCCCGCAGCAGCCTCTCAGCCTGCTCATGAATAAAACACACGCTCACCTTTCCCTCGCCCGTTCCCCCCATGAAACATTCTCTCCTTCAATAAACTTTTAATTTTTGCGGCTTGACGAATTGGAAATGAGGTCAGAGTTGAATTCGGAAAGTGAGAAACGGCTTACTGTACACGTCAAAAATGCTTTTTTACTTTGTACAGTTTTGCTGAAATTGAAAGTTATTTCATCTGAGTGAATAGGATTTTATATGCTGTAGTACTCTAATGCTCTCTATATCACCTTTACTCACTGTTTCCTGAAATATTCTAATTCAATACATTTTTTAATTTTGTGTATTTTTTGCTTTACTAATTGGAAATGAGACAGAATTTAAATAGCTTAGTGTACACGACAAAGAGAGTCAAAAATACCCATGTTTTTTACTTGTTACAGTTTATTTTCACCTGAATAAATAGGAGTTTATACACTCTAGGCCTTCCATATATCACTTTTCCTCACTCTTCCTTGAAATGTTCAATTTAATAAACTTTTTTTTTCATATATAGGATATTTGTATCTTGATGTATAAGACAGAGTTGAATTTGGAAATGAGAAATAGCTTACTGTATATAACAAAGAGAGTCAAAAATACCCATTGTTTTTCTTTGCACAGCTTTGTTGATAAGTGAAACTTATTTCCTCCGAGTAAACAGGATTTCAGAATACTCCAGCCCTGCCATATATCCACGTTTTGCCTTGCTGGTGTACATTAGACAAAATAAAAACAAAATGGCTGACTTCATTCGCACCTCTTAATGGCCGGATGGCTCTCTTTATTGGCACCATATGAGCTGTAAGTTAGCCTCTTAGCCCTGTTCAATGAGGCTCACATGAATCATTGCAAGTCCTTGTTTTTCCCGCTCATCGCTTCTTGTGATTCAAATTAGCCAGCAAGGACGGAAAAAAAACCCAACAACAACAATGCCAGGATTGTCAATGATGCGTGAATTCTCCATATTGACAAACACCAGTATCAAGGAGAAGACGGAGAGCGAGAGACAGAGAGAGAGAGAGAGAGAGAGAGAGAGAGGGCTGAAAGTAATTATCTGTGAAAGGCAGATGCTGCCATGTGCGTTTTGGGAGAGTCGCTGTGTCTTATAAGTTTTTGGGGGTGTGTTGTTCTTGTTTCTCGGTGTGTGCATCTTGCTGCAGTGTGCGGCGCCTTTTGTGCTGCGCTTGCGAGCGCGCAGCGTGAGTCTGCCTGCGATCCAGGCCGTGGAAATATCTTTTTACTGAGCGATGGTATTTGGGGGTGGGGGTAGGATTATCCTGTACAGAGAGACGGAGGGTGGTAGGGGAGAGAGGGAGGGAGGGAGGGAGGGAGGGTGAGACGGGTGTTAGGGAGGAGGGATGGGGCTGAGGTAGAGTGTGTGTGTGTGTGTGTGTGTGTGTGCACTCTGCAGGAGGGTGTGTGTGTGAGGCAGCAAGGAAGATTGTCCCTGGTAGGGGGTGGCATGGTGAAACGCTTTGGATTGCCAAGCGCGCCATATCGCCACGGCTGTGAGAGTTAGATAAAACTCTCTCTGTCCCCCCTTTTCTTTCTTCTTCCATTCATTTCCCCGTCATCCATCTCTCTTTCACTGCCCCCTCTGCCACACTTTGGACTCCATCCCCCCCCCCCCCCCCCCCATATCTCTCGCTCTCTCTTTCTCTTCCTTTTCCTCTCGGCCTCACCTCCGTTTTCTGCAGCCGTCTGTCCCTCCCTTACCTCTGAAACGTCCGCCTCGGCCCCCGCTTTGTCTCTACATACCTTCCCTCTCTCGTGTTCCCCTCCATTTCAACCAATCCCACTCGGGCGATTACAACACACATACATCATAGCCAGGGAGATGATTGCCTCTCAGAATAACAAAGGAAATGTAACGAGCCTAGTCCTATTTTCCATCCCGTTCCCATTACCCGCCTGGAGAGGATATCGCCAACAAACCGAGGGGGGTCTGTAATCAAAATAGATGAAGCCATTTGAGAAAGAATCGGTCATGCTTCCAGATCGGGCCGCCTGCGAGCGCTCCTCTTGTGTTCCCCGGTTATCGCGCAGAGAAGATGGCGAGCGGCGAACAATGGCCGTTTGGATGTTGGAAGAGCCGAGGATGATGAACGCTGTGTGTGAATACGGGAAAGATCCTCATGGCGGAGGAGACGCCATGCAGTCCCGTATCCTACACACATATCCTTTCAAGCCCAACAAAGACTCCCACCTAGAGTCGAACCCGCTGCCCGCTCTTTCCAAGTTCTTAGATAAAGTTGAAAGATACATGAGACGTGGAGGACAGAGTGAAAGGAACTCTCCCTTCTCTGTCGAGGTCAAGGGGTTGCGTCTATCTCTCTGAGAAGTTAGAGACACCCTGCGGCAGGCACCGCGCCCGCTGAGAGATACGCTACACGCACGGGCTCAAGTGGGAAGATCCGACCTTTTCTTCAGAGGGATTGGGAGTAGAGAAGACAGATAGAGAGAGAGGAAGAAGACAGATAGAGAGAGAGGAAGAAGACAGAGAGAGAGAGAGAGAGAGAGCGAGAGAAACAGAATTGCCCAAGTAGATCTGGAGAAAAGGTGATGACTAAGTCTCTTTCTCTGTCTTTCTCTTTATTTCTCTGTCAGAATCAGAATGGCTTTATTGGCGTGACAAATCTGCTTGTGTTGCCAACGCACTCATGAATATTCACAAGAATCAGAAAAATGTGCTTAAGTAAAAGAAAGTGTATACATGCATACAACATTTACAGATGTTCTTTAGCAAAACAAAATCAAAAACAATCACATAGAAAAAGCAATAAAATAAAACATTTACGGGATTTTACAGGATGATTTTGCAGCAGTATTCTTTTTGACTGCTCAGTATTCATCTTTGTCACACTTAGTCCGCAAATTGTGATGGAAATATACGAAATTTGCAGCAAGACTGTAATGTTTCCAACAAACCGGTGTTGTTGCGTCTGTAAACGTGAAATGCATTTTTCCCAGGAAAGAGGGACACGTTAGAACAGTAAATGTAAAAGCTTTCATTAACTGGCTATAGGTTGAATCACTATTGTGTTATAGTAATCGGCGATAGAGAGTAGCAAAACAAACATTTACTTTTACGAAAAAGTTGCTGATAATTACTTTAGATATATAACCACCGGGCAAGAAAAAAGAGAGATAACTGAAAAAGATAGTTGTGTCAGTCTAGGTACATTCAGTAACATTATAAGTAAAAGTGAACAGTCTGGTAAGGCAGATTTGTTTCTAAATGTAGGTTAATGTAACATAAACTTGTTGTCTCTAGACTCTACTCCAAAATACTGTTAGCTTAGCTTGACAAGAGTCAAACTGCTGGTTTTTGGCTTTGTTAGCTAGCTCCTACTAGCGACTAGCCACATAATGTCGACTACTGTGCAAAGCAGATGTGTTGACAAGAAGACAGTGATGGTTAGCTGACCAGATACTTTAGTTAGCTAGCTGCCAAGCTGATATTATCTAACCACAAAAATCGATCAGATGTAATGACGTGATCAGTCTCTAGCTAAAAACAGAAATTAACCACGTCTGTTTAATACTGCAGAGATGTCAGAGTCGTAAGTTTAGAAATACAATTAGAAACAAAGAAATACAAGGACCTCCAATATGGCCGCCAGAGGACGTTACAGCGCCTGAGAGTCCTCTATTGTACGGCTCTCCTCACCTAATATAATTTTAGCTTTTATTTATCTGACGGTCTCTCTCTCTCTCTCTCTCTCTCTCTCTCTCTCTCTCTCTTTTTTTTTTTCTGTCTCTCTCTCCTCTCTCTCTCTTTCTCTCTCTCTCTTTCTCTCCTTCTCTCTCTCTCTCTCTGTCTCTCTCTCCCTCTCTCTCTCTCTGACCTCTGCTGAGGTCTGTCTGTCTTTTGCCCATCAGCACCCTGCTGGGTTTCAAATTAGACTCTTTGAAAAAAACTCTCTAAGCACCCCAGCGCCCCCAGCACCCCCCCCCCCCACCCACCCATTCCCCTTTCACCCCCTTACTCATCTCACTCACACACACATAACACCCAAATACCCCCCTCCACCCCCTGTACCCCCCCTCCACCCCTTTACATCTTCAGCCGTTCGCGCTTAAAGATCTGGGTCAATTGTATCAAACACCAAAAAGCGCCCACTCCCTCTCTGTTGTGTGTGTATGGAGCACTGATAATGAGCGGAGTTTGTGTGTGTGTGTGTGAGTGTGTGTGTGTGTGTGTAAGAGAACGGGGGGGGGGGGGTTCCTACTGTTGTTTTGTTTATCAGAGTTTGAGCAGGGGGTGTCTGATTTGGAAATGCGGCTTTATCAAAGGAGTGTGTGTGTGTGAGTGTGTGTGTGTGTGTATGCATAAAAAAGCATATGTTTAGGCAAGTGTTTGAAATTGCGTGTGTGTGTGTGTGTGTGTGTGTGTGTGTGTGCATGTATGGGTGCGTGTGAGAGTGAGACAGAGCAGCAAAGCAGCGGGGAGTGTGTGTATATTTTGCTCTAATTAAAAGGGCTTTTGGCATGGCAGTCTGGGCACCGCCACTGGCACACACTCCATGCTAATGTCTGCATGTCTGGTGTGTGTGTGTGTGTATTTGTGTGTTTGTGTGTGTGTGTTTACATGGCCCAGATGGCACGGGGCCCAGTGTATGCCATTTGGATGGGGAGAGGTGAGAGAGAGAGAGAGAGAGAGAGAGAGAGAAAGGGGTTGTGCTCAGTCGTCCCCTGAGCCAGGTACATGGTGGAGCCGTCTGTGTGTGTGTCTCTCCCACACACACACACACACACACACACTCACACACACACACACACACTTCACCACACCCTCCACTTTTAGGTTTACCCACCTTTTTATTTCCAAAATAAAGTTTACCCTCCTTTTAAGGCTGAGAAAAATCTTAATGGCATAATTTCCTACTATACGCCAAGGAAAGTATCAAACTGATGTGATATGAAGGGATAAGATGACAGGATCTTTTAAGGAAAAAAGGCATCAATTAATGCTTTTCTACCTCTGCATCACAGACCCACACAGACACACACACACCCTGCTTAACACACACCCAGCCCCAGCCTGTCAACCCTGTTGTTTACACTCTCTCTCTCACACACACACACACACACACACACACACACACACACACAGCATGTGGGTGCTCACACACCCACAGCGGCCCTGACAGCTTGGCCTGACAGCGAGAGGAGCCTGACCCGTCAGAACGGATTTAACCCGACGATCACTGAGTGATTGAGCTAAAGCGGGACACTCGAGGGGTGCGGGAGGGCTGTGTGTGTGTGTGTGTGTGTGTGTGTGTGTGTGTGTTTGTGTGTATGGAGGGGGATGCGTGTGCGTCCTTCTATCTTGGCATATTGGTGAGGTCAGGAGCTCCGGGGTAGAAAACTCCATCAGCTCATTTTATTGGGTTGGTTGCGATTCAAAATCAATGCAGCTGTGTGTGTGTGTGTGTGTGTGTGGTGGGGGTGTGTTATTTGGTTTAGTTTAGAAGTTGTGAGATATCGTCGCTGCAGTGTGAAAACCTTGTATCTCAAATGTCAACTTTTCAAGAACTAAGAAAAACAGGCTTGGTTTTAGCTTGACGACAATACCTTTTATATCCAAGTGGTTTCTAAAGGATTTGATAACGGAGAACGGAGAATTTTCTCAAGCACGAAAACACAAAAACCACTGAAATTGGAGTTCCAAGGTTTTCACACGACAACAGTGATATGCTTGTCACATAAAACTCTCTCACCCCCCCCCTCTTTCCCCCTGTCAGTGTAAGTGGCATGCTTGTGTACATATGGGCGTTTGGAATGGGGGCAAGTTGACAGATGGGGGCGGGCTAGTTGTGTCTGGTCAATATCATCACGGGCCAGTGAGCCCAAATATTATTTGGGTCCTTTTTTTGTTTTCTGGGTTACATACATACAGGCGGGGCGGATGAAGGAAAGACTAAAACAGAGGGGAAATTAAAAGCAGAGACAAAAAGCAGATGGTGTGAAAAGGAGGGGGGGGGGGGGGGGGAGGGGGATTTAAGAGTGGAAAGTAAAAGGTCAAAAAATTAGTGAGATGAGTGACGGATGAAGAGGAGAGAGGGACGGAGAGAAAGCAAAAGAGAGAAGAGAGGAAGAAGTGAGTTTGCCGAGCCTGCGTCATCAGGTGTCTGTTGCAGCTTACTATGGCAACTGTATTGTTTAGATCCGTCTCACCTGGGCTATAGAGACCCAGGATGAAGGAAGGGAGGAGGTGGGAAGGATGGAAACAGAGAGAGAGAGAGAGAGAGGCAGGGGATGAGGGCGGGAGACGGAGCGGTGGCGGTTACAGATGATGCCACAGTTGGTGTGGTGTTACGGCCAAACGCTGCCCTACGGCGACAGTAATAACCCAAACCGGCTGGCGGCAGCTCTGTTGTCCAAAACGCATGATTTGTCTGATTGGTGCCTAAACTGTACAGCCCCGAAATAAAGATAGACAGACACACAGATAGATAGATAGATAGATAGATAGATAGATAGATAGATATATTGGCTAGCAGCAAAGCCTGTAGTCGTACCACAATACAAGATAAAACAAATAGAAACACGTCTTTTTAAAGCTGCACTAGGCAAGATTTTTATGCAAAAATACACCTGTCTTTATTGGCCTAAGTGTGGCTGCACCAGAGAAGAGCGTCCCATCCCCACTAACTGTACATTCTCCCTGTTTTTCAAAATGTAATTCTGGTGTTAGGTATGGACACTCCTCGTCTAGCACACAATTTTGAAAGATGTGTAAAAAGCGCGATGGGCAGGATCACCCATCTGTGCTTTGGGGCGGTAACGGTAATTTTCTGATGGCAAAGCATTTGATGCTGCCAAAGGTGAAATACCTGCCGTGACATCACTGATGGGGGCGTGGCCACAGAGAGCAGAGCAACAATGATTTTCTGCCCCTAGTAGCGGACAAACGACTAAGTTAGAAAAATGTTGAAATTAAGTGCAGGATTACAGTAATGATATTCACTGTACAGAAGCCATATCACCATGTAGGTTTTATAAGTTGACATAATAATATAATATTGCAACATGCATAGAGTTTCTCACATTAATGCATTTATACATTTGAGAACATATTACATGCACAAAATATTGTATATACTATAGGGTACATAATGCACTTTAATCAATTTCATCATAACCATACACTACCAGTCAACGGTTTGGACACACCTGATTGAATGTGCTATGTTTTTCATTCTCTTAAAGCCATTTTGATCTAAAGGCTTATGCTTAAATGCTTGAAATTTGTTTTTAGACAAATATAAATAGTGAAGTTGATCCTATGTATGAATTTCTTTCCAAAGCCTTTGCCTTTCCATCAAGGCAGTGTTAAAGTTAGATTCTTTAAAGTAGCTGCCTACTTTAAAGAATCTAAAATATAAGATAGTTTTGATTTAACACTTATTTGGTCACTGCATTATTCCATTTGTGTTATTTCATACTTTTGATGTCTTTACTGTTATTCTAAAATGTGAAAAATTGGTAGTGTATGTTCACTTTTTATACTTTACTCTTTCTTTTTCCTCTATTTAGGTATTATTTCCTCCCTCTATATGCTTTGGCAACACAGATGTTTTTACATGTCATGCCAGTAAAGTGAGTTGAGACCGGAATAGACGCCTTCATGTCCCCTCTCATTATCTCTGAACAAAATGCCGTCTAGTTTCTCTCTCTGTGTCTTTCCTCAGCGGCGGCATAACTTTGTAGCTCTGTACTCTCTTCCAGGACGATGAGGGAAGGAGCTTCACATCTGCTTCTGTGGATCATTAGGATATGTGTGAGCTTTCTCAGATAATTATGTGATGGTGGGCTGTCTGTCCAATTTGCACAGTTTTTTTTTTTTTTATCCATCTGGCTGGCAGGCAGTCTTGAATTCTTTAATTTGACCGTTTGCCACAGTTGCAAAACTCAACCTGCAGCCGAACAGCGAGGACGTAATGGCCAGAGTCATGCAGCGGCGACAAATTAGGCAGAAATTCAGACTCGCAGGCATTAGGCGCAGGTGCAAATGCATGCACATGCACACACACACACCTACACACACACACACACACACACGTAGCTAGACAAATTATACCTAATCACTGCATCTGCTGTGTCGCTATTTTCACAGAGCTCCACTGGTGGCGTTTCCTTTCTTTCTTTTCTCTTTTTTCTCTCTCTCTCTCTCTCTCTTTCTCTCCCTCTTTTTCTTTCTCTTTCTCTCTCTCTCTCCCTCTCTCCCTCTCTCTCTCTCTCTCTCTCTGTAGTTTTCTGTAACATTTCTAAAGCCTCTGAGCTCAGTACCCCACTGACTTTCCAGACTGGCTCTGCAATTTCCTCCACACACACACACACACACACACACACACATACTGTAGGCACACATGGATCTGGGGATCTGATCTGCGCACTCACTCCCTAAACACATAGCAACAGGCAACCATAAACGTACGCACATTACATGTACACACACACACACACACACACACACACACACTAGAGGACATGAGGTCCTTAGCAGGGGGTGGTTTTGATTGACCAAGCACTTTATGACTCTTAAATGGCTTTATTGCCTTCCTACTTAACCTCCCCCCACCCCCCACCCCAGTCCTCAGGCCCCCTCTGCGACTGGAAATTAATGATAGCTTGCACTAACCACACACACACACACACACACACACACACACACATGCCACCCAGCTTGCGTCTCAACTCCCTCCTACTGTCTGGAATTCGTCAAGGTCACCACGCAAATCTAGAGCTGCGTTCTTCCCCCTGGAGTGTTTTGCTTCGCCCTCCCTGACCTTGGTTTGATTTGGGTTTTTTGGGAGAGGGGTGGGGAGGGGGGGCAGGATTAGGGTCTAATGACTTTGTTACTGTACAGAACAGTCGATATGTGGGAGATTGGGTTGATTAATTTTAATAGGCACGACACCAGGAGGCGGGAGGCAGACGAGGGGTTCGACCAGTATGGGTTTTTGAAGGCTGCGGCTGATATTTTTTGGATTCAGTGTGTTTAAATGTGATCATTTTCATGCCAAAAATTCAAAAAAATGACCCAGTATAGTATATACAGTCAGGGTGGAAAAGCCTCTGAAACAGCATTTAGACCATGGGAAACTAAAACCCACTGAAACCCAGGATGAGAACAATAAAAAGAGTAATAAAAACATGTATAGTTATGTGGAATCTGATCAAAATGTTGCATTAGAATCAGTTTCAGTTCAGGTTAAAGACTTCCCATTCACAAGCGGTGTAGTATTGATCAATTATACAATAAATATGGAATCAAACAAACATCATATCCATCATATCAGAGGTGGACGACGCTGACTGACTTATATTACTATTACACTATACTCTGATTATGATATTATTTTTAATGACATGGGATGGATCTATCTGGGCAGCAGGGTGTCACAGTGAGTAAGGAGACTGTCCTTCATCCAGAAGCCTCAGGTTCAAGCCCGTCATCCACTCTGCTGAAGTGTCTTTGAGCAAGACACTGAATCCCTACCAGCTCCAGGGGTGCTGGTCTATAACTGACCCCGACCTCTGACCTCTCTGTGGAGGGGAATTTCCCCAGGGGGATCAATGAAGTATCACATTATTAATATAGTTGAAATGCAATGTGTGTGTACATCCAGACTCCAAATCCCAACATCTAACCATATAATCTGCAATAAACTTATGTGGTAAAAGATCTAGACCTCCATCTACCTCATACAGCCCCTGTGTGTGTGTGTGTGTGTGTGTGTGTGTGTGTGTGTTCTTGTTTGGCTGTCCCTGTGAGGACATTTGTGAAGTTTTGTTCGGTCCTCACTTCATCAAGGGACTAGTTTAGTAGTTATTTTATTACTTAATTTATTTGGATAATTAGGATTAGGTTAGGGCAAGGGTTCAGGTTAGGCATGTAGTGATGAGGGTTAAAGCTACAATATGCAACTTTTTTGACATTAAAATTACCATAAATAAATAGGATATATTATACATTATCAGCTTGTTTCTGTCTGTGACACTGTGTGTTCATGCCTAAATCCCCCCGCTTGCCTGAAATTTGATTTTCAGTAATGTTTGGGACGTTTTGGGGTGTATATAATTTCCTGTGGGTGTGGCCAGCACTGAGCTGGTTGTGGCTATCAAGCGCACCAACAACGCTGGTGGTGGACAAAACAGTAAGAAACGAAAGACCAGCGAAGCGACATGTGCAGCAGACAAAACACGTTCAAAAACAGGACATCGTTTTACTGGCTGCGTTCACCGTGTGTTTCTTCAACGTCTGTGGAGGCTTTACGGATGGCGGTTACCTCAGGCTAGATGACAGCTTATCAAGTTGAGTGACAGGTGTTGGGGCGGGAACTTGACCAGCTGAGGGGGAGGAGGGCGGGACTAACAATATACTTCCTGCCTCAAGGCAAAAAGTTGCATATTGTAGCTTTAAGGTTCGGTTTTTGGGTTAGAGAATGAATGTAGTCAATGGAAAGTCTGAAGTACAAGGATGTGTGTGTGTGTGTGTGTGTGTGTGTGTGTGTGTGTGTTGACAAAGGTGGGACCTTGCTGGCTCCCTCCATCTGCCTGCCACCAGGAGTTCTGTCACCTCGACTCAGAGCCGCTGAAGTGTGACGGCTGTGACGGTCTCTCCACAGGTTTGACTATTTTTGTGTGTGTGCATGTGTGTGTGTGTGCATGTGTGTGTGTGTGTGTGTGTTTGTGTGTATGAGTATGTGCATACACTTACATTGCCATGTATTTGTGGCATGTGTATTTGTGGCTTCTACATATATGCTCATGCTGTAGGTGTGTGTGTGAGTGTGTGTGTGTGTGCAGAGTGTGTGTGTGTGTGTGTGTGCCTCCCTGCTCAGCGGGCGTCACTGTGAACCTTCACCCTGACAGAGCGGGCGGTTGCCAGGTTGATGAACTCCCACCCCGGGGTTTTACAAACACAGTTAACACTGACCTCCTGTTCAGTTTGCCAGATGAGAACATGGCAACCTGGAGCCGAGCGCTAGACTGTTTAAACACCGCTACACCCTTAAATAACTTTACATTACAGGCCTACAAGTAGAAACTAAAATGCAGCTTAAAAGGTCAGTTATCAGCTGGTTAGTTGGGTGATATATATACATTTTGATATGTATACATTTTGGTAAAAAAGAAGTAATGTTACTTAAAGTCGAGATGAAATGAAAAATGCCTTTTTAACCCTTTTAGATCACATCCCTGGTCATATTGTGCACCTATTTAACAATATATGCCAAAAAAAATACAAAAAATCAATTTCTTTGTATTCTTATATCAAAATTCAATCATGTTTTCTTCCTGTAAAACAAAATATGCCGTGTGCTTACGTGAGCATGCCTCAACCAATTTCAACCAATAATATCATGACATCCACCCATCAATCAATCTTCAACTTTTAGCGCACAGAGCTAAGATTCATTAGTTAGCTAGCTAGCAACAGCACGGTACTTCGGTGTGTCTTCGGGTGTTATGACACACCCACTTTTCAACGTTCAAATCAAATTCCTCCCAACGTTATGTCCCGCCTGTCTTTCCTGTTTCACTCGGAAATACGTCACGATACGGTTAGATACTCTCGAAATGCCGTTTCATCTCGACTTTAATGTTTATTTCTCAATATTTTAAAAAGTACAGCATCCTCTTAAATTAAGGTTTGTGTTTTGCCACTGCTGTGTGTAGTGATCCACCCTAAAAACAGCTATTGTAATGCAATGTACCTTGTGTTTCTGGGTCTATTTTGTTATTTGGTGGTGTATTTTTCTTATTTCCACAGATAACTGGTCAAACATAAACAATGTGACATCCCATAGAGATATTTCCAGTGCAGCTACAGTGGAGTTTGACAGCAACATTTTTTCAGCGATCTGAAACATCAGCGGTAAACGTCAGGTTTTGGTGTCAGTCCCTCAGAATCAAACAGCGAGGGCTTCTTTCTAGAGCCGCCATTTTGCACCAAGAGACGTTCAACAATCACACAGGGAGAAATCCATCGTAGAAGAGGAGAGAGACCAATTTCTCCACCGACAGCAGCCTCAATAGACCAGAATGCAAAGTGCAGCCACAAGCCGTGGCTGCACTTTGAGTAAGGGATGCGACTCTCACTTTTTCTTAAATGGAAGAAACTCTCGCTCTCCTGTTCTTACTCCGCTATTGTTATCACTATTGCTCCCTCCACCTACAGGTATAACAGGACATGTTGAGTTTTGAGTAAGGGGCCACTTTTTTCGGGGAAATGTAGGAAATCACTAACTGAAGTAGAAGTAGATGGAGCAGATGGAGGGAAAGTGGGTTCACCAAAAAAGTAAATTACAACACTTAACTCCTGGAATGCAGTGAACATCAGAGATTGATTATATATAACAGCGTAAGAGCATCCGAGGGCGATATTTAATATCCTCAGTAATGCTCCAAAGTGACTCTCCCTTTCACGCCAGCAGTAATTTTAGCAGGAGTAGGTGTCAAATGGCGTCTCACTTTGGGATGAGACTCCAAGCATTAAACATCACCGATGAGTTTTGAGAATCCAGCGTAAACCGAGATGAAACTTTCGAGAAGAAGAAGCAATCCTAATGATGGTCTTTTAAAAGTTTTGGATCGTTTGAAGTCAAATGAATAGGACTGTCTTATAAGTGCATGGTGGGGTGGGGTGGGTGGGGGGGGGGTGGGAGGGGGGGGGGGTAATGTAGTGTGCTGATATGAGCTACTTCATTGAGTCCACCATTAATGCGCTCATATAGGCTTCACTGTTAGAGCTGATTGACCATTCAATGGAGCACGCTGATCGTCTGATGCCCTTTTAATGTCGTCGCGTTGGAACAGGTGAAGAAAAGGAATTTGGAGGTGTCTGCACACACACACACACACACACACACACACACACAGTCATGCAATCACTCTCTCTCTCTCTTTCTCTCTCTCTCAGACACACACACACATGCGTATACACATCTTGCCAATTTACATGATTTTGAGTGTGTGTGTGACAGAGAGAGTGAAAGAGACGACGTGTGTGTGTGTGTGTGTGTGTGTGTGTGTGTGTGTGTGTGTGAGTGAGTGTGTGAGCGCCTGGTTCAGTGCGCTTCAGAGGACGTATGCACTCTGCTCATAAATAATGGCCATGCATTATTCAGGTCTGCTCCTCCAGCTAATGCCCCTTAATGTGCCCAAACAGCCATAATGTACTCTCCTACCAAGGTGGCAGAGACCCCCCTCCTCACACACACACACACACACACACATGACAGACCTCCGCCCCGAGACTTGACACAATGTCTTTTTCAGTCTCGCTCTCAGGCTCCATCTCCCTCTCAAATTATCCCATGTTCCCAATTTTCCTAAAAATCCATTTAGCTTTTGATCCAAATTGCTTTTGCCCTCACTGTCTTGGCATATTTTCATCGAACTTTCTCTGATTTGTCCCTAATTCTTCATCATCGTCAGCATCATCATCTCCCAATCCACCCCCATTCTCCTCTCCTCCTTTCTTTTCCTCTCTTTATCTCTATATTTAATAAAAAATGTATCCATATAGAATTTAAAAAAACTACCACATTTTCCCTATGCATGGCCCCAGGCTGCCAGCTCTCTGCATCACTTAGCATTATAATTTTGTATGAACAAGGACATGTAGCTGTGAAGCTGTGGCTTCCTACACAAACTTCATTAATTTTTAAGAAAATTTCACTGATTCCACTTGAATGTAAACGGGAAGCAGGGGAATGTTGCCTTTAGGAGATAATGAATGTGCAAGACACTGATTAACTTTTGACCTAAGAAATGTATAAAGAGTTCCTTTGTTGTGACATTAACATTAAATGCCTCGTGAATTTGGACTCCCTTGTTTAAAGTGCTGGTGCAATGATTTTAATTCAATCAGGAAAAGCTTGCTATGGATTTTTAACACCTGAAGTGATCTTTTTGGTTTGTTTTTTAAAGGTTCATGATGTGTTAAAACTGCTTTGGCTCCCCTTTCTCTACGCTCAGCCAATTCTCCGCAGGTTGAGGAGGTTTCCTGTCCACATGCTCAGCACCGCCCGTTCTTATTGGTCGTCATGTCTGAGGCTGAGCGTTTACGGCGCAGTCGGTAATCGTACCGTGCATGTATGAGACGCCAGTACAAAGATGTGTGCCTGTGTGGTGATTGGCTAGTTTGCTACTGTGTGACAGACAAGAAGGCACTGTCGACCAATCAGAGCATTTGTTAAAATCTGCGTATATGTGACATAATTTACATCAGGAAGTAGACTGGATTTCTCGAACAGTTTAGCTCTGTTGATAACCAGAGGAATAGTTTCTTAAAGCGTCTTAGTCAAATTTCCACCACAGTGATAGTTATAAAGTTTTGGGTAAATTCACATTAACATAAACAATGCCATAAGATTGGGAAAGCCAAATCTCATTGCACTTGACCTTTAAGAAATGTGTTTTTCGACCATGAGATCTGTGTTTTTTGTGTTTTTTTTAATTTTTATTTTGGTGAAATCTTTGTCACTCAGCGCTCGTCGCTGTGGTGTTTCTGCACTGCACTTCCCAGAGATCACCTGTCAATCAAACAGTGTGGGCGGAGCTTGGATTTTCAGTTGATGAAGTTTGATTTTCTGTGGGTGGCGCTCTTTTCTTTCTCTGTTCAGCAATGGTGGCTATCGCTGCTCACGCTAACTACCCAGTTCTTCATCTGTTTATTCCAATCAAACCAGAAACGTAAAACTTATCACTTGTATTTTTCTCAGGAAAGAGCTGCCAGACACCGGGAGTTTAGATCAGCATACATAAAAGCTTTCATGAACTGGATATAGAGTGAATCACTATTGTGTCCTAACAGATAGAGCGCAGCAAAACAGCATTTATTTATATGAAAATGTCACAGATTATTACTTCAGTGACTGAGTAGAAACTGAGTTGTACAGTATGTGACATAATCACTTTGTTTACACATCATCATCATCATCTTGGTGTAGGCTTAACCTCTCACATGATTCATGATTCACAGCACCCACAGCACCCACAGCACCCACACACACACACACACACACACACCCCAGACAATGACTCCATTCATCCGTTTGCTCTCTTAATCTCCTCTGTCTCTCTCTCTACCTCTGCCCACATCAGCTCTGTCTAAACATAGCGAAGGTCAAAAACACAACCCACGTCCGTCCACTCGCTCTCTGCCCGACCAGGAAAAGCTTTCAGCAGTTTCCAACGCGGTTTAAACTCCTGCCACTTCTTTTGTAAGGTACAAAGACGGCGGTGTTTTTCAAAGATATTGATTGAATTAACCAATTTCACTCGAGTCTCATGTGAGAGTAACATGATCAGTGGCACCGGTAGAGAATTATGGCCTTGTGTTTACACGCAGTAACACCGAGCACACGCTGTGGCTGTGTAGGCGTGACGCCGCATCAGCGTCTCTCCCAAGGCCGACACCTGTTTCTCCAGATTCCAAAACATAACGCAGCTTCCTAAACACTAAAAAAAACAGGCCGACGCCGTCATCAATCTATCCTTGTACTGTCACTCCCCACTATCGCTCGATCTCTCTCACTATTTTTGTCAATCTCTCATGTTCTGTATCTCAGCGAGAGTGACACATGCTGGAATGTGCACCCCCCCCCTCTACACACACACACACACACACACACACCGACAACAAAAGACCTCCTCATCCTCCGTCACACACACCTTACGTTTCCCTGTACTTTCCCCCACAGACCCGCACATCTCTCTCTCTCTCTCTCTCTCTCTCTCTCCCTCTTTTCGTCGCACAAAAGTTTCTCAGCCGCAAGTTCTCGGTGAATTTCTAATTTCTGGGTCGGAAACGCTCTGACAGGTTTATGAGAGACGCCCGCCGCGCACGTGAACTCACACACACACACACGCTATACTGAGCGCTGAGGGGTCGTGAACTTCCACAGAGCGAGGGTGGATGAGGTGAAGCCTGCGAGTGTGAACAGTCTGCACAGCATGAAATGGTGGCACGTTGACTTGTGTTTCACATTACACATGGTAAAGTACACATTGCACTGTATGTTTATATTTGTGGTGATGTACAGTATATATATACAGTGATTTATACATTGATTTATGCAGTGATCCACTCATTTTTGGACAGTGAAAGGAAGATAAGAAGACAATGAGAGAAGGAATTGAGAGGAAAAGACAAAAAAAATAAATAGGTCTTACCTGAATGATGTTGCCTAAATTTGTCTTTCTTCTCCTCTTCTCCTCCTTCTCTTCTCTTCTCTTCTTTTCTCTTCTCTTCTCTTGTTTTCTCTTCTCTTCTTCTTCTCTTCTCGCTTGTTTCACACTCTCCCTTTTCACAAATGTTTTTTTTTTTTTCCTCCGGTCTCTTCCTTCCTCTCCCTTTCTTCCTCTGTCAGTTTGCTTCAGCTCGCTGGGCGTTACTGAGGAGGTGTGTGTTGAAGCCCGAGTGTCTGAGTGTCTGAGTGTGTGTGTGTGTGTGAGAGAGAGTGTGTGTGTATGTGTGTGTGAGGGAGAGAGCGAGAGAGCCGGTGAGAGAGCGACTTTGCTTTGTGCCGACCTCAGTGAGTGTGTTATTGCAACTGACTGAGTGACTGGGAGAGAGGGAGGGAGTGTGTGTGTGTATGTGAGAGGGGGGGGGGGGGGGGGGGGGGAGAGAGAGAGAGAGAGAGAGAGAGAGAGAGGGAGAGAGATTAGTTCATACACAAACACATCTCCCCCTCAGGGAAACCCCCCCCCCCCTCCCTTTGCTTTACCCCTCCACTCCTTCCTCCTCTCAGTCCCTTTTTTCCTCTCGTCTTTTTTATTTGTCTCACATCAAGTCTGTGGTTTCTTTCATCTGATCAGCTTGAAGGACTGTTGAGCAGAACATTTTCATTCTCCCCCCCCCCTCTTTGCTCCCATTTGAGCTGATTCTCATGCTTGATTCTTTTGGATTTTTTTGCACGTAGTTTTTTACTCTCCTCTTTTGTTGTTTTTCCTCCTCATATTCTCCTTCTGTTTGCTGTTGAGTCCCCTGAATCATGAATAAGTTACACAGAGCTGGCACAAAAGAGCGCAAAGGCAAAAGCAACCCAAATATCTCTGACGGGTTTCTGTCTGAGCATTTGCTTATTGTCGGACTTAATATCAGTAAAATAAATAATAATCTTTTTGCACTTGCACAATGTTTAATGTCGTTGAATCGCCAAAGAGATTTCTATTGAATAACAAGGTAGGTGGAGAGAAAAAAAAAATGTATTCACTTCACAAATCATTTCAGGGACAAACCGCTTATTATTATTACCAGCCGTCAAGAGGAGTCAACAGCACTTGGGTAAACTTGGTAGTTTTGGGTAAATGTTGTGATGTGCAGTGATGATTGGATGATGCAGAAAGACAGAATGAATTAGGGGGAATGAACTGGAGTAATTTCCCACAGGAGTTACTCAAAATTATGGAACTGTTTTACAATTAACGGATCTGGGCAAATGTCAATACCTGAGCATGCAATAGAGGGGAGGTCGGTGGGGAGTGGGTGGGGTTGGTGGGGGGGGGGGATGACCGCCTGAATGAACTCAGACAGGTAATTGAAAACGACTGCAGTCAGTTTAACCTTGAGAAGACCCCCACTCAGTTTTATTTAAGCCCATCACAGCGATTACAGAATTCAGCTTTAGCCTGCTAATCTGCTCTAGATCCACATAAACCGCTACGCTGGAGGCTGAACAGAGGAGGTATTTATGTGTGTGTGTGTGTGTGTGTGTGTGCGCATGTGTATAGATATATGTGTGTATGTCTGTGTAACATGGGGTAGGTAGGTGGGCAGGGTGTGTGTGAATGTGTGTGAATGAAACAGAGAGAGAGAGAGAGAGAGAGAGAGAGAGAAAGCATAAATATGTGTGTGTGTGTGTATGTATGTGAATGTGTGTGTACATGTGGGGGTGGAAGATGAGAGATTGAAGAGGAGAGAAGAAGAAGAAGGAGACCCCCCCCCCCCAACCCCCCAACCCCCCAACGCCCTGCTACCCCAACAAAGCTCCACCAGCTAAAATGTGGAGTATGTGCCTCTCTCCTCTGCCATGTTGTTGTCGGGGGTTGGTAAGCAGGGGAGTGTTTTTTTTTTTTTTTTTTTTTTTTTCCGAAAACAAAAAGCTGCCCCCCTGTTGAGTCTCTCTGTGGGGGGTTTGGGGGGAGGGGGGGGGGGGGTGCACTTGCTGAGCCATCTTCCTCTCCCTCCGAGACCCCTGGGAGACACTCCACCCCTCGCCTCCACCCGTGTTACTTTCCACCCCGCCCTCCCCCCTGCCGTTTCCCTCCCTCCCTCCCTCCCAGGCTCCAGCTAACTCGCGCTCTGATCCGCCGCTCTGATCGCTTTCCACCCGAGACCCGCAAACTCTTTTCCTCTCCTCTTTGTCGTCGCCTTCCTCGTGAACCGACTGAGTCTGGGCCTCGCTTTTCAGGTCTCCCTCCTCTTCCTACTTCCCTCCGTCTCTGCCCTAATCCACCCCACCCCCCCCCCCCCCCCACATCTCCTCCGACCTCCTCCCAGACCCCCAGACTGTAATCTCCCTCCTCTATCTGTCTCCTCTCCCCCCCTGTTCTTTTGCAGCTTCTTGGAGAAAAAACGACCCTTTCTTTCCCTTTTCTTGTTCTTTTCTTTTCACTCATCGTTATTTTCGCCCTCCAAGCAGCTCGTCTGAATGCGATTTGGCGCTCGCTCAGGCCTGTGAGGAGACCCAGGGGGCTGGTCGCTCTATGGGGCGACGTCTCTGAATAAATAAGCATGGGTAATTTGCTCCAAACCTGCGGTCCGTTATTTTTTTTTATTTTTTTCCCTCACCCTCCCAGTTCAGAGAGAGAAGATAAAGACACAATAAAATGGTGGGAGATCCTCACAGAGGCTCATTATATGGTTGTCAGTGAAGTTTTCTCCCAGGGCTTTGTGACAGATCGCTGAGCCCCTCTCCCTTCACTCTATTCCTTTTCAGGGCAAATTATCTATATTACATTCAAGTTTTAAAATGGCTGAGTATTTGGATGAAATTGGTCTCATTTAAGAAAGCAATGAACGGCCAATTCCAGCTGAACTAAGGCAGATTATCGAGAATAAATTGCATGGCTTGCCTTACAGAGCTGACAGCTATTAGTTGTAGAGTTCCTCACAAACCCTGAGTCTGATAAGGATTAAGCAATTTATTTGCAATTTGCTATCAATAGGGGATATTTCACGCAATGAACCGAATGTGGTGTGTCCATCCTGGATGATGTACCAGTTAATTCTCTTTCTCTCAAAGACACACACACACACACACACACACACACACACACACACACACACACTCACACTCTTCCATTCATGGCAGGCTTGCTGAGGGAGGTGTGTGAACGGCAGGTCAACTGTGAACATCAGGTATTAATAATGCAGAACAGGAAGCAGCCCCTCTGACTACAAAGCTCTGCACTCCGACTAAGTGTCCCTGCTCCCCACCCCGCCGCTGGCAGCTACATAGCCTGACACAGTGTGGGAGGGGCCGGCGAGGTGTGTGTGTGTGTGTGTGTGTGCAGAGGATGAATTGTCACAAAACAGATCTTGTGAAATAAGCACCAAGTCTGAAACACAGATGATGTGTTGTGGACGCAAATAATGTAGAGATTATGTTCCTCCACCATGAAAGGATTATGTGACAATGGCACGAATTTGACACACTATTTCCAGGTGTTCATCATGTGAAAAGGTTAGGTAGCGGTTATGTTTAGGCAAGTAAAACAAATTTGGTTAAGTTTGGGGTTAGAGTAAGGTTTTGGTCATAGTTGTTACACCCTCAAAACCTTTGGCTCACTTAAATGAGGACCACAACATATAAAGCAGGCTGACCCACGTCACAAATGCAAAAAGGTAAATTTATTATACAAAAACAAAAGATAAACTTCTCAAATAAAAACAAAAGATTCAAGAGGTCCGTCCAAACAGGTCAAAAGTACCGCAAGTTATGTGCGATTGCTTTTAAACATTTTAATTGTATCTTGCATTTATGATTTGTACTATTTTATTACTGTTGTTTTTTGTTTTTTTTTATATCTTTTTTTATCTGTGCATTCCTTTGTGTGTCTTGTAACAGGGCTCTCCTGAAAAAGAGAGCTTGCTCTTAGTGAGTTTTCCCTGTATACAGTAAATAAAGGTTTGATTGAAAAGGACGGGGCCTGCCTCCTGGGCCAGCCACGCACTGAGCCAACAGATGCAGTGTGTCCCTTAAAACTACCAAAACCATAGCAAAAACTAAACTAACAAACAAAGCTGTGATAGCTAGACTACCGGGCCTCCTTCCCCAAAAGACAGAGGGGAAAGGAAAACAACTACAAAACACAACGCATGTGGGAGTGCTGCCCGTCTCTGCAGACGCATCACTCGTCTGTACAGGCGTGCACCCAAAGGGGCTAATGAGCTCACTAACTGTCACCAGCTGCAGTCACCTAAAGAAAGACAGGAGAGGGAAAGAGTGAATCAGCACTAAATCAGGTTTTTTGAGCAGTAAACATGGTTATAAGGCTTCTAAATAACATTAATCCTGCATCCGCTTCTAGGGGCAGAAAATCATTGCTGCTCTGCTCTGTATGGCCACGCCTCCATCAGTGATGTCACGGCAGGTATTTCACCTTTGGCAGCGTCAAATGCTTTGCGATCAGAAAATTGCCACCGCCTCCAAGTAGAGATGGGTGATCCGCTATCACAGACACATCGCCCCGTTCGGTCTCGCTGTTCGCATCTTTCAAAATTGTGTATTAGCTGGCTGAAAACAGTCTGTTTACGCACTCTTTACATAAGAGAACCTTTCGCTGAATATTAAAACATAATTCATGATATAAAAATTCTTCAAAATGATCGAGTTGGGAATTGAACCCAGGTCATCAGAGTTTGAGGCAAATGTATCCCCCCCCCACCCCCCCCACCCCCCCAACCTCCATGCTACTTCAATGTCAGACTGCTGCCTGTTTCCAGTTGTCTCCTCCAGGTAATCCTTTCATGGTGGGGAAATGCAGTTGTCTCACTTTTCGTGCACGGAGCAAGTTATTTGCATTTCAAGACATCGTGCTCATCTCACGAAATTTCATGAGACCGAGCTGAAATCTGCATATGTGTGTGTGTGTGTGTGTTTATGCAGGTGTGTGTGAAGAGAGTGTACAAGACATACAGTATACGCAGCATGGGAAAATACACATTCAGTAGTAATGCATAAGCATTTGAGTTCAACTCTTAACTGCAAAAGAGACTCCACTTCTTTATTAGCCGTCCTTAATGGTTTCAATTTGATGGTGTACTTCGTCGTCCCTGGACTGTTGAGTGGACTTTTCTCGCCTATAGTGATATTATTTTTATGTAAATTTATATTGTTATGATAATACCATTCAGATCATTCTGTTCTGCTGCGTGGGCCTTTATGTAGCCAGCAGTGCAAGTCTCCCTTTATTCTGTTTGTTAATATTATTGTTTTGTTCCTTTTACTTCACAGCATTTTGTAGCGTTGATAAGAAAATTGCTATATTTTTTTATTATTATTGCTTCACTGACTGTGTTGTTCCCGTGGATGAAATGATTCACAAAAGGCACTGGAACAGAAATGCCTATCAAGGCTGACACAACTCATGCGAGCACAATAGAAGTGACTGTAAACAGGAATTGTAAGCTTCAGCTATCCACCTCTCCACACCCACTCAAAACAAAAGCCCACCGTTGGATACATTCACACTGTTATATTATCAGTTTGTGATTTTCAATGCATTCCAGGAGTTATTCTGTGATGAAGTGTTGTAATTTACTTTCACGGCGATCTCACTTTCCCTAAACCTGCTTCGTCTACTTCTACTTCACTTCACCTACGTTTCCCAGAATGCCTTTCAACAACCCCCAGAGAAGGTGCATGTACTTGGTATAAGCATATGGCATATAAACTCGAAAAAGTGATCATATACGTGTCTATGATCACGGCTGCATCCCTCACTCAAAACACAACACGTCTTGTGGCTGCATTGCATTCTGGTCTATTGAGGCTGCTGTCAGTGGAGAAATTGATCTCTCTCCTCTTCTACGATGGATTTCTCCCTGTATGATGGCGGCTCTAGAAGGAAACCGTGATTCTGAGGGACTGACACCAAAACCTGATGTTTACTGTTGATGTTTCAGATCGCTGAAGCATTTTCTGCTATCAAACTCCATTGCAGCTGCACTGGAAATATCTTGACATGACGTCATGTAGTCTGGCCACTTATCCAAGGGAATAAGAAAAATACACCACACAACAATTCTGAGATAAAAGTGAGATAAAAATTCGCAAACAGAAGACATACATGGTGAACATTTGGACACTCAGAATTCTAGAATTCTGAGACTTCTAGAATTCTGAGACTCAGAATTCCAAGTGTAAAGTCAGACTTCTGCGAATAATTCTCTGACTTTATTGTCAGAATTCTGAGATTAATCTCACATGTGGCCCTAATCCTCTTCCATACATTTGAGAGACGTGGTAACGACTATTTGGAAATATTTCAGAACCTCTATGAATTTTGTAATTTCAAAAATACACCACACAAATCTCCAATGAATTTCCCCGCATCTCGCCCATGATTAGACTGTATGGGTATCTGTATGTGTGTGTGTGCTCACTGTCTTCAACCAGAACTGAGATAAACATCCATTCACCACCCCAACAGAAGACCTACTTGGTGAACATTTGGTCACTGCTGGAACCGCTATCCGCTCCTCAGGCATATGGTTCCCTGTAGAAGCTGGAGATGGACAAACAGCGTTCGTTAGCCACTGATGAGTCGTGAAGTTGCATCGGGCCAAACTAGAACAGCGGCTAATTAGCCAACCGTTGCCAGCTGGGGCGTCAAACCTTTGCTCTCTTGATGTGTGTAGTCTTTGTCTCTGTTTGTGTCTGGGCCCAAAAAGTAAGAGAGCAGTAACTATAGCGGAGGGATCCCAGGAGAGGGTGGGATCATATTCAGTCCAACTGGCTCTCACTTGCTTCGGTCTTCGCTTTGAGTGGATTCCAGTAACGTTATTAGAGAATACAGCAGTGTGAGAGAAGACTTTGTACTTGAAAGGACTGGTGGCTGTTTCGTTTTATTGTGAGCTATGGAATAATATCAGAAGGATCGAATTAGTGAAGAGTGCTGGCTTAAAGTGGTAATCCAAGATGTCCATATTTGTTTTATTTTGTCTCCATCTCTGGTGCCAAGCGGCCATGTGGTGTTTCTGCACTGCACTTCCCACAGATCCCCTGTCAATCAAACAGTGTGGGCGGGGCTTGGAGTTTCTGTTGATGCAGTTTGAGTTTCTGTAGGTGGCGCTCTTTTCTTTGGCTGTTCAGCCACGGTGGCTATCGCTGCTCATGCTAACTACCCAGTTCTTCTTCTTCTGTTTACTCCAAACAAATCGAAACATAAAACGCATCACTTCCTGTGTGGCAGAGGATTTTTCCAAAGAGCTACCAGACACTACTACCAGTGTTTGGAACAGCAAATGGAAAAGCTTTCATTAAACTGGGCAGGTTGAATCACTATTGTGTGATATCAATCGGCGATAGGGAGTAGCAAAACAGAAATTTATCTACATGAAAATGTTGTGTTATTGCTCTGAATTCATTTATCTTTTATGAATTATAATAAATAGACAATACAACTCAGTGATAATTCAGTAACAGCAGTCAGTCTGCAACATACTGGGACATGCATTATGAAAAGAAGCTTCACTTTAAAAGCATTCAGGAGGACAACAATTTCTAATCTCAAAGTACTTTCTACTCTGTTCTGTTTATAAGGAGCATTGTACTAGAAACCAGTCTTGCCAAATTCAGAATTTCTGCTTTGAGTATTTAAATGAAGTCCTGTGATCTGGTACCATGGTTACTGTATTTAAAAGACAGTAAAGATGTGAGATAGAGGGGTAGCTTCAAAAGTTGAGTCTTACAGATCAGTGTAATACAATGTATTTCCCTTCTTGTTATTAGAGATAACTAGCTAACAAACGGTTATAGGGCCGGGGCACAGTGTAGTTTCCATGCCCTCTATATTCAAGATTTCATAATCAATATTGTATATATTCAAGTCGTTCTAGATTGGAAAGACATATAAAGCTTCTGTATAGGGCTCTTTAAAGTCTGTGTCTCTACAATCCCTCAGGTTTTTTTAATCTAGCAGTTTGTTTTCATTCATTCATTCATTTTCATCCATCTGGTTTATGAGTTATCATGTTTATTACAGGTGACATAAATAAGACAGAAATCCAAAAATGACCGGCTGCTGACTTGAGACTTTAAGCCACAATCTAAGTTTACAGCCACATAGTTGGGTTGACCATAAGTGTGTGTATGTATGTGTGTGTATGCACATGTGCTGAAGTCTCAAAGTCTCAGACTAATTACCTGCCATGTGACCAGCGTGTGTGAACATGGCTCCTCAGGAGGGTGAAAGAGCCATTGTTGGCAGGAAAAGCATTTTCACATGCTCTGGGTTTGTCAGAGTGTTGTGGAACGGAGCGACGCCTGTTATTACAAACCTCCAACTCCCCCTGCCAGTCAAACAGAGCCACAGGCAAACATGTGCAGCACACACACAGGAGACGTTCACACTGCAGTTCAAAGTGTCCCCATTCTGATTTTTTTCCATCACATACGACAAAGATCTGATGTTTTCTAATCAGTGTGAACAGTGAAAAGCTGTGATGGAGTCACATTTTTTTCAATTCTGATCTGGACCGCATGGATATGTGCTACAACATCGAATCCAGAGGCATGTGACCTACATGCGACTTGTATTTGAAAGCATCAGCGTTGCCATGACAATAAGGAAATCTTGCATCATTCACCTCAAACAACTGTCATAATTTTGGCGCCACAGCAGCTTGACTGTGCAGTGTAACCATGGGGGACAATGAGACACAACAATGGACAGAAACACAAATAGACAACTTGATTGGTATTTGGGGAGACGCCTCAATTCAGTCAAAACTCAAAGCAACATACCGTAACTGAAATGTGTTTGAAACAAGCTTGAGAAGCGTAGGCACAAGAATGAATTTGACGTCTTTTGTTAGTGTGACTGTGCTTGTCTTTGCGACATCGCTGTCAGTTCATATTGGTATTGGATATGCGTTACATCCCAGAATAGATATGAACTGTCATCTAAAAAAAATCTGATATGAGCAGCAATTCAGAATTGTGCTTGAAGACCTGCGGTGTGAACGTAGCCAAAGACACACTCACACATACATACAGACACAGATATAAACACACACACACACACACACACACACACACACACACACACACACACACACACATCACAGGCTTAGTTTTGGGGAGCCGGCTGGTGAGTTAGTGAGACAATAGGGAATAGGAGTGGAGACAGAAGTGGAGAGCGAGGAACAAGTGGTAAGACACAAAGCTGTGTTGATCTTAAATTCAGATCTTTTTTATTTACTCTGCTCAGATCAGTTTTAGGACTCATGAACAGTCTTTGCTCTTCAGCTTTTGGTTTCAAGAGTAAACACCATGAACTTGTAAATAGCATAATTAGATCAGACTTAAAAAATGACAGCAAACTCTCCGATGTGGTCACAAACTCTCCCCCTACTTACACAGAGATTAATCTCCCATCTCCTCATTCTCCCTTTCCAGAAATTTAATGATGTGAATCAACACTGAGAGCCAGGGAGTCTTATAATCTGGTTAAAATGCTATAAATTACAAACTCATAATTCACTCAAACAAATAACAGGAAATAGCAGCATCTGGGTAGCAGTAAAACGTCAACCACAGAAAGAGATCTGCACCACTGTGGTATATGTGGGATTGATTGAAAACATTATATATCCATTTTGGGAAAAAAAAAAAAAAAAAAAGATTGCTCATTGGAATTCCTCAGTTAATATTTGGAAAACACAGTTGAGTCCAACCTCACAAGCATAACTATGTTGTAAGCAAAGTCTTAAAGGATAATACCGGTGTTTTTTTTACGTTTGTGTCCTCTAGGTTGCCCTTTTCCCGTACATTATTCCTGCTTATGTCTGGACGCATTCAGTGTATTTGGAGATATCAAGACTCATTTTCCTCCCTTCAGAAGAAGCCATTTGCTGCCATTCATTCTTGTACAGTATGAAAAACATATTCCACAAACTTGAAAATTGCCTGAGCGAGATAGTCCACCACAATGAACATGAAGCCTTAATTTGGTTTTGTCAAAGTTTCTGTTTCAAAGTTATGTCACTGTGCCAGAGTTGAGTGTTTTCATATCAGCGCCCACATTCAGAGATCTGTCATTGGACCAGAGAATATTTCATATGTCTCTCTGATTGGATGAGCGAGGCTGGAAGGCGTGGCTGTCACAATGTAAACAAAAGATATAGACAAAACTTTTCACCAATCGTTGACATCCTTTGTGATTACATTACGGTTTGCTTCCTGTCAATCACCTGTCAATCAAATGAAAGTCTCCTCCAGGAAAAAATCCCTCAAAAACACGTCGCCATACAAACTTTACTGTTACATCTGTATCTTTTTATTTAGGGAAACTGTGCTAGCCAGGACAGCAGTGAATTTTAAGCTAGGTTTGATATAGTTTGTATTTTAAAAACAATTAAGTGACAATGAGTAAATGTAAAAAAAAAATGATTTACATACGACATGCATTACAACATGATAAAGAGAAATGTAACCTAGATATAGACAGTAGTAAATGGGGAAAAACTCTAAATGACACCGTCATTGTTCTTTAAGATGACTCCTGACTTTGCAGGATGAGTTTTACTTTCATACCAGCAGACATTTTGTAGTTGGTATTATTGCATGTTCTATTGATAGTGAAATCTATGATTCCATAAAATCCATGTATGCTGATGTGCAACAATCATCAAAGTATTTCTCCATGGGAATTGGAGTGAGACAAGGCTGCTGTCTCACTCCCACTTTTTTTTTTATATATAAATAAGCTTGCCCACAGATTACAGCTGTCCATTCTGCTGGCTCCCACTCTTGTAAACACAGAAGTGGCATGTCAAACACACTTTGAATGGATCTATTTTCAGGTGGCTATGGCATGTATAGCCAGAAGCAGAGTTGTAAGTCTCGAGACCAGTCTCATTCTCGAGACCGGTCTCGAGACCAGCGGGGCCTGATCTTGGTCTTGGTCTTGGACCTATTTTGTCTTGGTCTTGTCTTGGTCTTGGCCTCAAGTCTTGAGGTCGAGACCGATTTTTATTCTTTAATGATGAATAAAAACTTTAAATCATGAATAAAATGGTGAATAAAATTATTATTATCATTATTATTATTTTGGAAAAAGGATGAATTTACCCACTTCAGCTCGGTCACCTGACCTCCTCTACCTGCTGCTGCTGCGGCTTCATCGCTCCGCACTGTTTACTGTCGGGAAGACGGTATCCATAGCAGCCGGCAATGTCTGCATCCTCTGTGGTAATCCGGTTTGGATTTACTAACCGTAAGGAGTTTGTGAACGGCGTAAAAAAAACACTCGGCTGTGTGCCAAATTTTTAATGGTGTTTAGAGCTACTGTAGATAGGATGGCCCGGTGTTACATTTACAATTGTAAATTGTGAGCGGCCTCGATCTTGATCTTGGTCTCGTACTCTTTCAGTCTCGGTCTTGTCTTGGTCTTGACCATAAAAAGTCTTGGTCTTGTCTTGGTCTTGGTTGGTATGGGTCTTGGTCTTGTCTTGGTCTTGGTTGGTATGGGTCTTGGTCTTGTCTTGGTCTTGACTGAGACGGTCTTGACCACAACACTGCCAAGAAGTATGAATATTACAATCAAATCTTCAGATTCCTTCCTGAGTGTCATTTCCTTTGCATCATCATTCAGTCTGAAGCGGCTGCTTCCTCTGACATTTAATGACACAGGAAATTATTCAAATTTAATATAGTGATCGGACCTTCCCTGACAAATTAGAGAATCATAGTTGTTGAACATGATAACATTGTAACTGCTCCCAGCTACCATTTGACAGACAGTGGCATGCAGGAGGAGGCCAAGTTCAGCATCAACCCAAATGAGCACAACATTTTCACAATATGATATGATGGCACAGTAAAAACTCATCTTAAAACTAAAACTAATAAAGCTTTGGAAACTGTTTTGAAACTGATATCAGAAAGATATTTAGGTCCTGATTTCAGGAAACAATACAGGGAGCAGCGATGGTTTTCAACGTTGGTGCAGGAGGTCAAATCTATTCAAAATGTTTGCTGGGTTGGGTCTAATTTATGAATGGTTCTCGTGCATAAATGTCCCAAATTATAACCAAATCCAAGCCATTTGATGTTATTATTGGTAAAAAAAAAAAACAACATCTTGCTGCCACAATAAGTGGTCAGCACTGATTTCCTCTATTTTTCTTGGAAATATCAAGAACTCAAGAAATCATATTGCTATGTAATTTAATATATAATCTTCATGTTTTTTAATATATTCTTTGCAGTGATCTTCTCTTTCATAAACAAGACCCCTGCTCTTCCCATGTGGATTTGCATCCCATGGTCCTTTGCTGCGTCCTTGGAGCTGTGGACCTTTCCTTTCACAGACTGTACACACTTCTACATTTTACTGAATAATGAACTTCAGGCAGTGATTTTTTTTAGTGGATATATATAGCATTATGGAATTAAAGTCTTTGGTTCAATCAGTGTTTGTGAACATGGATCGCTCTCTGCTGAAGCTGGAAACCTGACAGACTAGAGTTTGTTCTGTGACGTCCTCAAGAGACGAAACCTGGAGCTGCTCCACTGCCGATCAACCAGAGACTGAAGGGCTGAACAGCTGGTTGTGGCTCCGTCTTCACCATGGGACTCATCTTTATCCTGTGGAGCAAAGTAAATAAGAGCGTTTAATCAAATACTGTAGGCCTTAAGTCAACTATTGAGGTTTTTGTGCCTTACATTCTACTTTAGAGAACTACTTTTGGAGATACTTACTCCACTGTGTACGTCATAACTATAATATTTGTAATAGCTTTGCATGGACACTAAAGATTATGGTCATGTCAAAGGTAAAATGAACATCCAGACACCAAAATATTGCAGTTTTTTGTTAAAGAAGCGGGACAATACTCTTTTTTTTCCAGTCTGTCTGTGGCCTAACCCAGCTTTTACTACAGCAGAGAGAAACAACATAGAAAAATATACTCCATTGCTTTTACAGATGAATCAATACACTAGCATGTATTATTTACAACAGCACTTGTATTTCCAATTATAGACTGAAAATCGTGGCATTCTGATGGAAAGTATTTTTTCCCCACATCTTCGTCAATACTGCCTGAGGTGGAGAAACTACTGAAATGTCTTCCTTAGCTGCAATTTTAGTTCAATTTTATTCAAATCAGAGTAAGAGTATTTGTCTAGAAAATTACTTAAATAAAAGAGTAATTCATGAAGGAAACATTAATTATTTTTGGGCAGGAATCTTTTTTGTGCATGATATGAAATCTTCCCGCCCAATTTTTTTTTTTTTTTTTTTACAAATTACCTGTTCAGGTACGTTCCTTGTAAACCTGATGGGTCTTCAGCAGCCAGAGGTTGGGGAAATGTTCCATTTTAGCTCATATCAACCATAATTTCAGTTATGTGCCGTCAAGAATGACTGTAAATACCCAAACTCGTACTCACTAGTCTTATGTTTAAGAGTAAAATGTATTCAAATAAAAGAGAAAGCTAATACTTAAAGCCAACATTACTCGAAATAGTTTCTCTGTAAACAACGTTAGCATGAATTCACATTTCATGCCTGTTTCACAAGAAGGTTTCCATGTGTCGATGGTCTTTGAATAGTTTGACACATGATGAACTGTGGGATCAGAATGTATGAAATGTACAAAAAACATGTTTACCATCCTCAGACTCACTGCCTCAGCTGAGCTGGCGTGCTAAGAGGTGTGCTGACGTGCGGTTACACCAGCCTGAACAGATTTAGACATATTTAGACGACCTTACTGTGTTCTCTCAATGGAAAAAGCATGTATATACAGTGGTTTTAACCCCTCCGATTTTGCATAAACATTAACAGTCCATCATTCTTTTTCTTTTTACGGAGTGTCTGTGCATTCACGGACGAGAACTTTATATCTCTCTTCCTCTCTCTCTCATACACACACTCATATTTTCATGAGCTATTGTCACGATTTCATTCTGGGTGTTGCTATGTTTGTTTGTTTGTTTGTTTGTTTATTTGTTTGTCACAAGCAAAAAAACACGATTTTGACAACACTCTGTTATGACATTTTCAAAAGTACAATGATTAGCCCAAAGGGGGGCGCCACATCGTTCGTTTGTTTGACAGTGATTGACAGATCTCCCATGCATCGCCGATAAGGGGACGTATCCATTCAGTATTTTCAGAATTACACTTTTACATTTACAGGTTAAAACAAGGTGACGTATTTGTTACTGATTGGCCCAGAGGGGCTCTGCATCATTCGTGTTTACTGTTGTACTGTGAATGACTTTTACATAAACAGATGAGATGCTTTGTCTTCTGATGACTCTCTCTTTCTCTCTCTGGCTTTGATTGTTTAGGATGGTGTTTATGTGTGTGGTTGTGTGTGTTTGTATGTTCAGTATTATATTTATGGTGGCTGTGGGTGGTTGGGATGGGGTGGGTGGGGGCTGGGTTAGGTCTTTGCCTTCTCTCTCTCTCTCTTTCTCCCTCCTCTCTCCCTCTCTCCACCCTGCAGAGGGTATTGGGTGTGTTGTGGCTGGAGCCCTGAGCTTAGAGATGCTCCACTATGACGCTCCTCTGAGCCCTGGAGACTGTCAGAGTCAGCAGGAGAGGAGAGGAGAGGAGAGGAGAGGAGAGGAAAGGGGTGGATAAAGTAAAGGAGAAAGAATGGGTGAGTGGAGGAAAAGAGAAGAGAGAAGATGAGGAGAGAAAGGCGGCTGAGAAGAGGAGATGAAAACAGAGGCCAGCAGCAGAAAATGTGAGGTGGGGAGGGGAGCGATGGAGCGATGGAGGACAGGACAGGGTGGAGAAGAGGTTGTTAGTTTGACTTGACATCATCTATGTATTATACATGAGCTGCAGCGCAACAGCAATACAACCGGTGCTAGCCTTGGCCTTGAGTCTATGACACGCTAATGTGACCGTCAACTTGTTGCTAGCTGTAGCACAAATTACCCATCAAGGTAATTTATTGAGCTACATCCGGGTGAAGGCTGCTGTTGTGCCCAGGGCTGCAGATTCATGTCCCGTTCAAGGCAAGCAGACCCTGGTCCACGGCCGCGCTCGAGGCAGACGCAGTGAGCCGGGCCAGTGCCTGTCATCTGGCCACATGCAAGCCAAGGCTTCTCTGGGATTTACTCTCACACCTCGGGCCTCTAGTGCCTCGCAACCTCCTCGACTTTTTGGAGCTGAAGGAGGTGTATTATATACCAAAAATGATGTTCACCGCATAGAAGGAGGCGAAAAAATTATTCAGTTTCATTCATTTAATAAAGTGCATTTCGCTTTCAAGCTTAACAGATGAATCCCTGCCCTCGCCGGCACCTTGGAAGGCCACACCGCTGTACACAGAGCAGCTACCACTTCTGAGGTTTAGGGTGTGTTTTAAGGGAGGGGATTTAATAATGAGCATCACTCAGGTATGCATGAAAAAAACATTAAACATTCGCAACACATGCTCCTGTCTTCGCCTTTCCTGTTGATATATATCTTAGTGTGGATAAGTGGATAAAGGGCGGATGTCAACACCTTTTCACCTCAGAAACGCTGTTGTTTTGTGATTGTATGTAAGCTGATACAACCGCTGTCGACAACTTGACAAGTAGCAACTTTATTTCTCAAAAGCAGCTACCGACAAATCCTGCTACTTTTTCTGACCATGGGGAACAATGTTAATGTGTTGACTCCCAAAGCTTTTGGCGACAAATTGCCACGGCTGATGCTGATGCACGTACGTTTGCGCCACTTGCTTGTCTAATCCAAAGACGTCTGATTATTGCAGTGCTTCCCATACGCAGCGTGGCCTCTCCCTCTGCCAAGAGGGGCTGTAGCAAATATCTTCATATGCAAATTAGCGAATGACATCATCTGGTGACTTCTAGCGACTTTCTGCCTTGGAAGAGATTTGGCAACACTGGATGCAGCCCGTTCGCTCAAAATGCCATGCTCTCTGCAGCCCTCGGCCTGAGCCAGCACTTGACTTGACATTCAAAAGTAGCTAGTGTGTACGTGTGTGTGTGTGTGTGTGTGTGTGTGTGTGTGTGTTTATGTGTGTGTGTGTGTGTGTGTGTGTGTGTATGTGTGTGTACACATTCTTGCAACCCCTACTTTTTTTATTCCGTCTGAGCCCAAAGAGGATTTGGTAAACATGTATATCCCCCTTGTCAATTAACTAACACGTTGATGTCAGCATGGCCACTATAATCCCTCTCTTAATGTACTTTAATATCCCTCCTCTGCTGTCCTCAACTAGACACTCAGTACACACACGGGCTCCTCAGGGAAACAGCCGCACAACAACATAACAGGATGCTGCGTTACCTCAGCCGTCATAACACCATTACCAGGGACTGTATGTAACTCTCTGGGGTTTTGGAACAAAGATCTGCTTTTTGATCGGGCGTCTGATTCTGCTATGCATTTAAACAAGGAATTACATTTTCCTAGGTACCTTGCATATTTATTGCAAAATTTTCTCACCGCTGTCCAGAGCTGGCTTTTTATTTTATATTTAACCTTTATTTAACCAGGTTAGTCCCACTGAGATTAAGAATTTCATATTCAAGGGAGACCTGGCCAAGAAAGCTGTATCAAGACACACATAAAATTTGCAGACCAGCAACCTTCAAGTCAAAGCAAGAGCAAGGTAAAACATATATAAAATCAAAATACAATCAAAATCACATAAAGTAAAATCTTCTGTATCAGCGCCAAGTCAAGTTTAAAACTTAAACTAAACAAAAGGAAAACACCTCCTTACTGAGTCTGCCACAAGATCTTTAATTACAGTTTAAAGTGGAGCAAGATCCTTGTTTTGTTTTTTTATTATTATTTTGTCCCCATCTTTGGCGTTAAGCGCTCATTGCTGTGGTGTTTCTGCACTGCACTTCCTAGAGATCACCTGTCAATCAAACAGTGTGGGCGGGACTGTGTCGTCTTTTTCCTTGGATTTTCTGCTGATGAAGTTTGAGTTTCTCTTTTCTTTGTCTGTTCAGCCATGGTGGCTATCGCTGCTCATGCTAACTACCCAGTTCTTCTTCTTCTATTTATTCCAAACAAACTGTAAACATGTAACGCATCACTTCCTGTTTGCCAGAGGACTTTTCCTGAGAAAGAGCTACGAGACACCGGGTGTTTAGAACAGCAAATGAACTGGATAGGTTCATGAAAGCTGCAAAAAAAAACATGAATTTATAAAAAAAAAATGCCACAGATTGTCCAGCTCTTTCAACTTTAGATCATTTTGCAGTCAGTTCTATCTAGTGTCTTCACAGCCGGGACAAAAATAATGACAAGCCGCCACACAGCTCCTTCAAAACTTCTTCCCTTCATATCAACATCAGTCACAGCAGCACGTCCGCCCAGCCCAGTGGTCTGTCCAGCCCGCTCTCCCTGGTTCTGAGGGATGCAGCAAGTGTCAGGGCCAAGATGGTGCCTAATGATGCGTGTTTCGCCAGGGGGGCCGCGGCTGCCATTTCAGCCGGGGGACGGTCCTGTCTGGGCCGCTAATGGATCCAGACAGCTGGTCACAGAAACCCCCGCCGTCCAGAGGATCTATCAGTCCAGCCATCCGTCCAGCCGCTCCGCCACGACTGCTGTGGCGTCCCTCCTGGAGGACATGTTGGGTAGAGTGGGTGGTGGGCATGTTGTGAGTCTGTTTCTGGGTCTGCTCATGTGTCTCTGTGTGTGGTGTGTGTGTGTGTGTGTGTTCTGAGAGAAGGAGGGGAAGAAAAAGATGATTTTCATGATTGACGCCAGTTGGGACAGCAGATCCTCACAGTCTCTAGTGGCTTTAATGATGATGAGCGGAGGATATGAAGATTAACTCCCTTTAGCAAGCCCTTAGGAGTGTGTGTGTGTGTGTGTGTGTGTGTGTGTATGCGTGCATGTGTGAATGCATATAATCTAAAATGGCACGCTACTCCCAATGCACAGTGCATATTAGCTAAATGCCTCAATTATAAATGTTTCATCAAGTACAGTTATGCAATATTTCAAAGTAAACAACAAAGTAAACTAGAAGTCTGTGAATGTTTTTTTCACCTGGAGTCGGCAAGAATGGTCACAGAAAACAGCCCTTGACATACATGAAAAACAGTGTATGTGCGTGTGTGTGTGTGTGTGTGTGTGGGTGGGTGGGTGGGTGTGGACAGATTGTACATATGAGAGTCCTCTAAGGGCCAAATGTCCTTTTCCACCTCCTCTGTCTCCATGGTGAAACAAATGAGGTTCTTTCCTTGAGGGATCATTGAGGAGCTTGTGTGTGTGTGTGTGTGTGTGTGTGTGTGTGTGTGTGTCTCAGTCTGTGTTTGTGCCAGCTTGTGTGTGAGATAGTATGCGTGCGTATGGTTTCTCGGTTCTGCATCTGTGTGCTTGTGTGCTTGTGTGTGTGCACTAATGAATTTGTGTGTGTGTGTGTGTGTGTGCGTGTGTGTGCGTGTGTGTGTGTGTGTGTGTGTGTGTGTGTGTGTGTGTGTGTGTCTCAGTCTGTGTTTGTGCCAGCTTGTGTGTGAGATAGTATGCGTGCGTATGGTTTCTCGGTTCTGCATCTGTGTGCTTGTGTGCTTGTGTGTGTGCACTAATGAATTTGTGTGTGTGTGTGTGTGTGTGCGTGTGTGTGCGTGTGTGTGTGTGTGTGTGTGTGTGTGTGGGAGAGTGACAGTCGGCTCCAGGTGTCTTTTGTGGATCACAACGTTGTCAGGTAGCTCTGCCTGTCTCTTCCCTGGTGACTAAAAAACACCACTGTTGTTTGTTTTACACATCTGTCTGCCAACCAATGCCTGCTGTAACAGAATAACAATACAGACACACACACACACACACACACACACACACACACACACCTACACACAAATCATCTTTGATTGGGAAACAAAATCGACTTAACTGGGTCTCTATGGAAGTTCCCGATGTTGTAAGCCTGTTGTCCTTATTTCACTCTGACACATGTTGACTGCAGGTTTGTTCATATGAAAAAATGTATTTGTTTTACATCAGATATTCCTCAGGCTGGTCTGTTGTGTAGCTATCTGAGATGCCATAAATGATTTTATTCATAGATTGGGATTGTGTGTGTGTGTGTGTGTGCTGTGTTACTTCCTCTTTGTGTGTGTGTGTGTGAGTGTAGGTTGCATGAGAGAAAAGAGAGTCTGTATTCTTGCTCCCAGAGTTACTCTAGCTACACTTAGCTAAACCTAAGAGACTGTAGCGCCGATGGCCTTGGTTTAAGCGTCCCAGTGCTCTTCTAAAAAAAATAAAATAATGAAACATCTCTGAAGCAAAAGCCGTTGAATAATTCAACCATGTTTAAAAAGAATAAGCTATGATCCTCCATGAACATGACCTGGCATTCTCCGCGGTCCCCCAAGATGCTCCCTCTTTCTCTATCCGTCGCTTTTCTGTCTCCCTCTCTTTTCCCTTTCCTCTTTACTTCACCCCACAGGGAGAGCTATCCATAGAAAATAATAGAGGGACGCTACTCTGGTTCCTTTTTTTAATTCTTCATGATATTTTACACTTAACCTAACGCTACCTGGTTGATGTTTTGCATTGTCAGGGTTGTTAAAATAAATGTAATCCGTTGCAGATTACGCATTACCTACTTATAAAATTGGAATGAGTAACATAGCGCACTGGAATACTACAATAGTGCAGTGTGCTCTCTTTCAGGTACTGTGACATTGCAAATACGTTTTACTTATGCAGTTCTGCAAAAGGGACATGAATTAAAAACAGGGTTACATGCAAATAAAACCAGCAAATGCAATCTGAACAAAATAGATAAAACAATTCATATAAGAGCCTGTCAGTAAAAATGTTAAAGGCAGTTAAGCTTTTCAGGCAGACAAAGACCCGGTCACTTTTTGTCTTGAGTCTAGACTTTAGGATGACTACAAAGGACCTACTTTAGGATCTAGGGCTGCACTCTGGTTTATAAGGGGTTAAATTAAATTAAAATTTGAAGCAACAATCCATTTTCATATCGGTAAATGTCCGTTTTGCTACTTTCTTATCACCGACTGATATCACACAGCAGTGATTCAATCTATATCCAGTTCAGGAAAGCTTTTACATTCGCTGTTCTAAACACCCGGTGTCTGGTAGCTCTTCACTGGGTAAAATCCAAACCGTTTGTTTTGAATAAAAAGAAGAACTAGGCGGTTAGCATGAGCAGTGATAGCCACCATGGCTGAACAGAGAAAGAAAAGAGCGCCACCTACAGAAACTCAACCTTCATCAACAGAAAATCCAAGGAAAAAAGACGTCACAGTCCCGCCCACTCTGTTTGATTGACAGGTGATCTCTGGGAAGTGCAGTGCAGAAACACCACAGCAATGAACGCTTAGCACCAAAAAACGTTGCCAAAAAGAAAACAAAAATACCTGAATCTCATGGATGACTTAAACACAACAGCATTTTATTCATCCAAAGAAGGACTGACGGCTATGAATTATGAACACATGCATTATGTACAGAGATAGAACAGTGTTCAAGGTGGCCAATTAGGTCAAGATGAAATGAGGTATAGTGAGATCCCTGTGGTAATGAATAAAGTACATTGAATTTGAATATTACTGTAAGACTAAATCCTACTGTAAGTGCAGCCACAGGCAGGTAGGAAATGTGAAAGTGCGTTTGTGTCCATGAAATTGGGTTAAATGCTGCAATAAAACCTCCATGTACAGAAAAACAACCCGAAGAGTTAGTGTGTGCATGGGTGTATGTCTGGTTTAAATAATCTATTTGCACACGTACTGTACGCACACACACACACACATGTACACAAGTTTTCTCCACCCCAGCCAGGAGGGAGTGCGGGGAGAGTAGAGGTATGCTAGCGGTGTGTTAATGTACCTGGGGCTGGAGAGAGCCAGCCTCAAGGCCTCTGGACCGCATCAATATTACAACACACAGGGCCGGGGGCACGGAGAGGAGCAGATCAAATATTCATTTCTAACCCCTCCCCTTTTTCTCTTTCTACTACTCTTGCTCTCTACTCTCAATAGGCTGTAACACAACGGACACACACACATATGCACACACACAGACGCAACCTCTATTCATATCTACCCCCTTAACCCTTAAACCTTAAAAGAGGCACTACTTGTGTATTCAGTTATTCAGTGTTCCTGTGGGAGTGCTTGGGTTAAGTGTTAAATGGAATGAGAGCTCCATTCGGGGTCGGCTACCGAACAAGGACGCCATGCTGCCAAGAAAAGGCTGTCTTGCTCGCTAGCATAGCTGAGCACATGTATTGGCTAGTCTGTATAACCGGTGGGAACCTGTGTACTTTGTCAGCAGTGGGTCTAATGTGGGTCGGCCTATACAGCGAGCTGCCTTTAACATGCCAAGGCTGATACGGTAGATCTCGTTTACAGTGTACTGAGTTGCAGTACAGACCATCCACAGTACAGGTTTGAAGTATTTATTAAGGTGTTTCAAGTCAAACTGGGGTTTGCTGTGGTGTTTCTGCACTGCACTTCCCAGAGATCACCTGTCAATCAAATGGGCGGGACTGTGTCGTCTTTTTCCTTGGATTTTCTGTTGATGCAGTTGGAGTTTCTGTAGGTGGCGCTCTTTTCTTTATCTGTTCAGCCATGGTGGCTATCGCTGCTCATGCTAACTACCCAGTTCTTCTTCTTCTATTTATTCCAAACAAACCGTAAACATGTAACGCATCACTTCCTGTGCACCAGAGGACCACGGTACAGGTTTGAAGTATTTATTAAGGTGTTTCAAGTCAAACTGGGGGTTTTAGAAATCTTTAATAAAAAGTGATAATATGGGGCATCCTGATAGCTCAGTGGTCGAAGGCACATACGATGTAACCGCTACATCCTGAGTTCGAATCCGAGTCTTTCCTCTCTCTCCACTTTCATCTGTCTAATAAAAAAGCAATAAATACGAAAAAAATTATAAGAAAATATATACAGGAAGGTAAAAACCGATGGTTCAGTGATGTGTAATTTTTGATTAGGTAAATGGATGGTAGATACAGTGTAAAACAAGGTAGAGGTGTGATATACAGTATACTGCATGTTGTAGAAGATGAGGTAGTTTGCCAGCACTGGCCTTTAATTAAATATCAGATATAGGCCAGTCAATGTCATGCCCTGCTGATATGATGGAGGTTCCTCTCTGACCACAACTAAATGAAAACAATCTGTAAAACCTGCATCAAAGTCCTTTGAAAACCTTCAGCTCCATTTGCACTTGAAGAACAGCGCCCTCTTCTTGTTTTGTGCCATAAAGCAATCCAGCAGATTGCCTGGCAAAATCCAGTTCAGTGACACAATGTGAAAAGCAGTGCTAGAGGCCAGTAGAGGCTGACAGGCTTCTTGCCGATGGTCTCGTTTGTTTATGGTAATTAAACGAATGTCTTAAAATTAATGTGATACTGATTTATTGATGTTAAAATGCTACACATAGCAACTTTAAACTTCTTCAGCCTGGGAACCTAATGGGACCCAGACTCATTCATACACACTAGCACACTCGCCATGTGGGGACCCACCAGAACAGGCAACCCAACAGGCACACAGCCAATTTTGGATCCAAAGTTTAGGAAACACTTATAGATTGGCTAATCGAGAAATCCAGTGGAGTGGAAATGAAACAATGAGCAGAATGACATTTGGGGAATTGTTGCAGCAATGTCTGAATTACAATTTACAATTTACTTCATCCAATATGTATTCTCTTTCAATTGGAAATAGTCAGGGCATGCTGCCTTCATTTGGTTTTGTAGTGACTGATTAGTTTCATGAATAAACTCATCAGCTCAGTTTTTAATGTGTGGCATAATT
The DNA here is from genome assembly GCF_048128805.1 of Centroberyx gerrardi. Classification (NCBI taxonomy): domain Eukaryota; kingdom Metazoa; phylum Chordata; class Actinopteri; order Beryciformes; family Berycidae; genus Centroberyx; species Centroberyx gerrardi. The sequence goes on along the minus strand of NC_136004.1, from coordinate 28,405,035 downwards.
AGGTTATGTCTACTGACTGAGTGAACATGCTGGTGCTCTCCCAGTCTGTTTGATATGCCAACTTTGTAGGTTGTTTGTCAGTCTATCATTTTCCACACTAGATTTGTGGTTTCCATAATATAATATACACATTTTGTACCCATATTTAATAACATTGTCAGAGACCACATGCTCGCATATGCACACAATCACTTAGTTACATATTTATGTTTAGACTTATTTCTTTAGAAGTGTGTGTGTGTGTGTGTGTGTGTGTGTGTGTGTGTGTGTGTGTGTGCTTCTTCCTTTTAATTCCACAAGGGGGAGATAAAGTACACACTTTGGGTACATGCTGTTCAGTATTTTGAACACCGATGGTGAGTGAACATGATCTCTGTGGTTCTCAGTCCCACCCTACACTACTTTCTGGACTTTTTGCACATTTTCTTGTGCGACATGATTATATAAAAATGCATTTACTTGGGATTCCATTTTCTGCTGAGGTCAATGCAAAGAAATCTATTCTAACAAGTTAAAAAGTTAAGTTAAAAATAAATTTCCTTCCACCTTTATTTCTTTCTTTCTTTAGTTCCACATTTACTTCTTTCTTTCCTTCCACCTTTACTTCTTTCTTTCTTTCCTTCCATTTACTCCTTTCTTCTTTCCTTCCACATTTACTTATTTTTTTCCTTCCATCTTTACTTCTTTCTTTCTTTCCTTCCACATTTACTTCTTTCTTTCTTTCTTTCTTTCTTTCTTTCTTTCTTTCTTTCTCTCTTTCTTTCTTTCATTTTCACACATTCGGTTGCTTACATTAGATGCAAAAACCAAGGCCAAACTCCATTTTGTTTCAATGTTTATAATCTGAATAATTGAAGATTTAATTTCTAAAACTTTAAATGTTAATTTTACTACATTTTGCATTTTGCTATTACCTATCCTTCAAAAAAGCTGAAATGAAACTCTTCATTTTGTACATATATATGCAAGGCACAGTCATAGCAAAGGAAAACAAGCATACATTTTCCTCAGTGACTGTGGCTCTCTAATGCTATGGGTTTCTTCTTCAAGCAACAGTTTGATCTAATCGTCTCCTAAAAGGAAAGGTCAGTGCTTATTGGTATAAATGTTTCTGACTGATCATCTCGGCCATTTAAATGCAATGCAACTTCACTAGCTCCATTAAATACTCAGATTGTATTATATCTTGTTAAGGTCTGACAGAAGCCTTTGCTGAGCCTTATGGCTGAGATTTAGATATCTTGATGAATAAAATCTCAAATATCACTGATTGTTCACTTTTGGCCTACAGAATACTTTGAGCCATAATACTGTCATCATCAAAATGCAATGCAAAATGCATCAAAAAATCAGTGAAACCAGCATAACCTAGGATAGCAAAAATGCAATGTCAATATAGTGGTACTGAATCCAGGACATTTGCCCTTCTTTCCTTTTTTCCTTTTTTCCTTCCTTCCTTCCTTCCTTCCTTCCTTCCTTCTTCCTGGAGTTGAAGAACGGCTCCACTCAACTGTTCAACGAAAATGATTCAATACAAACACATAAGTACATACACGTCATAATACACATCTATATTAGTCCTTTTCCCCTTTCTTCCTACCAAACACTACGCCACAAAAATGTCACTGTTAAAATACAAATCAGTGAAATCAGCATGACGAATGCTAGCAAAAATGCCACAACATCAATCGAGTGGTACTGAATCCAGGACATCCTGTAGGAATCAGTCCTCAGGTGAGCAGCTCCCTTGTGTCTCATGACAAACTCGATCCAGAACATGGCACGGTCCAGAGGCTTCATGGGTTGGTCTCTGTGCAGCCTGGAGAGCATCTGCATGTTCTCCCTGTAGGACGGCTCATAAAGCACTGCCTTCACTGCCTCCAGGAAGTTGTCTCTGTTTACTGTGCCAATGTCCAGCACTTTGGCAACGCCCCTCGCTTTCATCCTGAAGAGGTTATCATCCTGGTCAAACATCAGAGGAAGGCCGACGATGGGAACTCCATGGTAGATGGCCTCCTGAAGTCCATTGGTGCCTCCATGGGCCACAAAGACTCTGGTCTTTGGGTGGCCCAACAGGTCATTTTGGGGCAGCCAGTCCAGCAGCAAGGTGTTGTTGCCCAGGGTGGATGGTCTCTTCCCAGTATGCCTCCAGATGACCTTCTGAGGTAATTTGGCAAAAGCGGCGGCAATGTCTTCTGCTATATCCTCAGGGAGATTTCCCACCATGGTCCCCAAGGTCATGATGATGACGCCATGCTCTCCAGAGCTCTGGACAAAGTCCTTGAGATCTTGAGGAAGAGGCTTGGAGGGCTTGCACTGAAAACCGCCCATGTAGACAATGTTGGGCATGGTGGGACGGGGGAACTCAAAGGTAAAGTCACTTCTCATCAGCCAAATGTCTGCTGCCTGAAAAAGCTCCAAATAATGGACATCAGGACCGAAGTAACGGTGGACAAATGGTGTGTAGTGAGGGGCCGCCAATATTGCCTTGTTATTGTGTACCATTAAGCAAAAAAAAACATTCTTTACCCTTTGCATAAAAGTCATCTTATCAGTCAGTTCACTCCCTGGTACTGGAACATATGAGAGTGGCGAGGGGGCAACTGTGTAATGTCCCTCTTCCAGAATTGCCCATCTTACATTGAAGACCAGAGGCAGACCCAACCGATGAGCCAGAAGTACCCCTCCACCGAAGCAGGGGTCTGTCAGAACAACATCGTACTTGGCCTCTTGGAAGGACTGCATCAGTTTAGCATCCTCAAAAATGTCTTCCATTTTCTCAACCACAGCTTTGTGCAATTGATGCATTTTTGTCACAAACTCCTCTCCAACTTTGATGTAGGCTAAACCAGAAGTATGGAACTCACGCCGGAGCTGCAGCACTGTTGTTGCAAATGGATTAAAGTCATTCTCTTCAAATCCAGCAGCAATGTTGAGTGTGATTGACTGATAGTGATGAGACTCCGCTTTGATGTACCAGCTAGTTTTTGGCCGGATCACTGTGATGTCGTGACCTCTGGAATGGAGTTCTTCAATGAGGACCTTCATGTTGACCCAGTGGCTTCCATCCACAGGGAAAACAAGGACTTTCCCTCCATCAGCATTGGGAAGAGAGCAGAGCAGTACAGTCAGGGTCACCAGTCTCAACAGGCTCATCTCTGAAGTGAAGCTGGAATCATAAAGTGGTCGATGACAGCAGGGTTACTTAAACTCTACTATTGTGATCAGGAAACTTTGCTGCAGATTTGTTACAATTCTTATGCAAGTTTCCTCAGTCAATAGTATGCCAAAAGTTTACTGGCAACTATGAAAGGTGTAGAGAAGGCAATACATTCCCAAGAATGTAAAATTGTGGAAAAATAAGGGAAGGAGAGGCACAAAAATAAAACAAAAGGAATATTTATTTATACAGCTGCATTAATAATACACTCTTCCTCAGGCAGCAATGAAATAGTTTCCTTTTGCTTGAGAGGTGATTCCCTTCCCTTTACTTTTCTAGAGCAGTGAAATTTCAAAATGTGACCGTGTGGAAAGCATTGTTATAATAGATACAGCATATGCAAGAGGAACCTGACAAATAGTTTTGGGGAGAATTGAGCCCTTGTCTCTTTAAAGGATAAGCTTGGAGATTTTGGACCTTTATATTTTTCTCTTACATACCTGTAGTACTGGGACCCACAGAGAATATTGGCTCCGGAGTGAACTGTCGGTTGAAATTACAAGCTCTGTTGCTAGGCTTATTGCTGCTAACAAGCAGTCCAAACAGGGTTTGACAAAATATCTCCAAAAAATACATTTGTAGGCTCCACAGGGGATTATTTTTCTCTACTATTTTTCTCTGCTGCAGGACAGACTGCTGTGGCGTGGCAGTGTGTTACTGGCGGCTAGTTTTCGGATGGTCAGGTCAGATTGTAAACAGCTGCACATGGAGCCGGATAGAGTTTGGTAGAAGACTATTCACTGGAAATGGTGCGGAGCTGCTGCTTTCCGGGCCATGAATATAAATACGCCGGTTGGTCACGTATCATTTTCACAGACTGGTGTTTTTAGGATATATTTTGACAAACCCTGTGTGGACTGCTTGCTTGCAAGAGGCCTAGCAACAGAGCTTGCCATTTGAACCGACAGTTGACTCAGGAGCCAATATTGTCTATGGGTCCAAGTGCTACAGGTTTGTAAATGACAAATTATATATAGGTCCAAAATCGCTGAACTTATCCTTTAATCTACTATTCAAAAAACCCTGCCAGAGTGTAGAATGGTAGTATGACTTTTAATGTCATCATGATAGAATCAAACCAGCCACACCAGGTGAAACTACAATACGAACCAGATTGTTGTGTAGTGGGTGAAAGAGAAGTGGGTGAGAATTACCCCCCTCTCCACTTTGTTTTGCTAATTTGTGCTACACCTAATGTTCTTTAAAAAAAAATTGTGACATAGGTGCGTAACAGTCACCATATTTTGTAGGGTAAACACTGGATAATGGAGAATGGTATAGCTTGACCAAGTAATCACATTTGGTAGGCCTTTTACGTCCTTGAAAACCACAAAGATCATTTACTAATTATTTAGTGGATTTTTCAGTCACAAAACCTGCTGCCTATGTGCTGCTTTTGATTAAAAGGAACATTTAGCAAAGTATAGGGCACGATGAAGTTTTTAGGTATGACAGATTTTCAATTCTCTAAATTCATACATTTACAAATGCAGGGACCATCAACTTAAAGGAATAGTTCACCCAAAAATGAAAATTCTGTCATCATCTACTCACCCTCATGCCAGTTGAAACACAGGTGAAGTTTGTCCATATAACACACAGGGAGGTTGCCAGCAGAACTCCATAGCAGCCTTCTCCAAAACAACTGAAGTCAGTGGGGACCAGTTCTTCAGAGTTCCAAAAAGACCTACAGTATATTTACACTATAATTTAGTGCAAATTTTAACTACAGCTGATTGATTTGCAACAAATAATGGTGTATAGGTCTTTCTATTCACAGTGTGATTGTTTGGCTGTTTTTGTTTTGGAGCTCTAAAGAACCGGTCCCCATTGACTTCAGTTGTTTTGGAGAAGGCTGCTACCAAGTTGTCCTGGCAACCTCCCTGTGTGTTATATGGACTAACAAATTTCACCTGTGTTTGATTTGGCATGAGGGTGAGTAGATGATGACATTTTTCATTTTTGGGTGAACTATTCCTTTAAAATGAAATTTTGTAGAAACAACTATCAATACAGAAGTGATACTTCTTTGTCTGAATAAGTGAGGCTTCCAAAGCTTGTACAGAGAGCCATAACAAGTCTGATATACTTCCCCCCAAGATGTGTTTGCACTACCATGGTATGGAAGGAGTCCATTCTATATGCACATTTACCTCAAATGTAAAACTCCTCTCATTTCTCAACAGTAATTCCTAAACTACAGAGGAAGAGCGTGGGCTTCTGTACATGTTGGGCTGCAGCTGAAGAGTTGAAGGTAAACACTTCTCAAAAAGACACTTACACCTTCAATAAGAGATTCAAGCTGTGAGACCATTTTTTCATTACACAAGAACAATTAATTTTCTACTTACAGTGGAACTGGCAAAGGTGTAGTACAGTAGACTAACAGTCCGTGCAGTTTTTGTCTGTGTGACTGCTAAACATGGCATTGAGAGTTGTGCAATATCTTTGTCACAGGCAAAGTTCAACAGCGTACAGGATTCTGTCTCTCTCAAAACAGACCAATAAAAGAGGTCACGGTAGCTGCAGCTATGCCACTTTGATGCATTGCTGAATCAAATAACCAAATAGAAGCATGTTACTGACAGTCTGGAGACTTGTTCCTAATGGTTATGAGGGACACGATACCATGTTGGAGCAGTGACAACAAAATCAAAGATTTTAATGTTGTCACCTCTTCCTCCCAGCTCCTTTTCCACATTTTATAGTATACTTTGAAAACCCTACCAACTCACATAGACTAGGCATTTTCTGTGTTATATCAGGGAATAAGTGATAACATTACAAGCTTCCCTGTTGTTGTTACTCTTCCAAGATGGTGGTGTGTGCCTCATAATCTTTGTAACTACTTCAAACATTTTGCAAGGCACCACAAGCTCTCTCTCTTAGTGCTCTCTCACACATTTTAAGGGCTGTATTCTTGAAATTTGAATGAGGACTAATCAATAGAATTGTCTTGGAACAGCAGAGTTGATTTAGGTGGTAGCAAACATCAAAACATCAGTATTATTATGCTGGTATCAGAATAGCTTTCTAAAGATGTGTCACGGTTGTGACTTTCAGTCCCTTTGTTCATTGTCTAGGTTTTGTATTTCTTTGTGTCTTGTTTCCCTGTCTGGTTCTTTTAGTTCTATGTGTACCTGTCTGCCCCAGCTGTGTCTGATTTGTAATCACCTCCCCATGTGTATATTAGTCTTGTTCCCCAGTCAGTCTTTGTCGGTTCATTATTTTCTGTCATGTGTCTGTTAAGTGCTCCCGTCTTTGTTTACCTGTTGTTTCCTGCACCCGTTATATTAAACTCCCAGTCTTGGGGTTTGATCACTACCTGCCTCGCTGTCCTGCATTTGGGTCCTCACCACACCTCACCGTGACAAGATGAAGACCTCTAATATGTTGTATACCAGTAGGCCACTTATATACAGTATAGGTTTTTTTTTTAGAAGTAAATCACAATTTTTTAATAAGACAGCAATGAGTTACGATTAGCTTGAAACTTGTTTATAGACATGTTTTGTAGTTACAATTTCAGAAACTTATTTATGAAGTCCCTTCCACCATTACATGTCAAAATATAGATGGTGCACTTTCCACTGTGAGTGACACATGAAATGCAGAGAAAGATTTGGATCTTGAAAAAATGTAACTGAAATAAGACATGGCTGCTCTACATTATAGCTTCAAATACTATTCCAGAATTGACAGAATAATTTCTTTAGATCAGACACATCCGAAATAATTATATTTGAAGTCAAAAAGTCACAAGAGTGAACATTTATTAAGTATATACTTAAATTTATTTAAATACATGTACAAAGTCTAAGTACACGATTACATTTAGTAGTACATATATTTAGAAGTACATACTTTCTGTATAAATGTATCGTTTTTACACCACAAAACATAATCGCAAAACAAGTAAAATGGCTCCTGCGTCACTGGTATGGTAATGGAACCACAACATCATGGCCATCTTACGTTGAATAACTGATGTTGAGTTCAAATTATTTTCTTTTAGTTGTTTATGAAATATTGAGATTTGTAAATTGTGTCAATGCACAAGATGTAATTTTGGTTTTGTCAAATCTTCTGGATTAACAATACAAATATCTTAATCATGCAGCACACTTGTACAATTAAGATCCTCAAAAAGGGGATCTGAAAATCAAAGGATGAAATATCACTGCCGAAAAAAAAACATCACATGAGAGAACGTTTTAAAACCTCTTTTCATGATTAAATAGATTTTCATCTCTTCACAGACTAATTCCTTCACTTTATTTGTGAGGGGCTAAACAGAATTTTCAGAATGCTGTAACTGAAACTGTACATACTATAAATTGTATGTAGGGAGAGGTCCAACTCCACTCAACTGTTCAATGAAAGTGGAGTATATACGGTACATATACAGTACGTCATAATACACATCTATTAGTTATTTTTCTGTTTCCTCCTATCAAACATTTTACGCCACAAACACTTCACTGTTAAAATACAAGTCAGTGAAATCAGGATGACGAATGCTAGCAAAAATGCCACAACATCAATCGAGTGGTACTGAATCCAGGACATCTTGTAGGAATCAGTCCTCAGGTGAGCAGCTCCCTTGTTTCTCATGACAAACTCGATCCAGAACATGGCACGGTCCAGAGGCTTCATGGGTTGGTCTCTGTGCAGCCTGGAGAGCATCTGCATGTTCTCCCTGTAGGACGGCTCATAAAGCACTGCCTTCACTGCCTCCAGGAAGTTGTCTCTGTTTACTGTGCCAATGTCCAGCACTTTGGCAACGCCCCTCGCTTTCATCCTGAAGAGGTTATTGTCCTGGTCAAACATCAGAGGAAGGCCGACGATGGGAACTCCATGGTAGATGGCCTCCTGAAGTCCATTGGTGCCTCTGTGGGCCACAAAGACTCTAGTGGCCCAACAGGTCATTTTGGGGCAGCCAGTCCAGCAGCAAGGTGTTGTTGCTGAGAGTGGACGGTCTCTTCCCAGTATGCCTCCAGATGACCTTCTGAGGTAATTTGGCAAAAGCAGCAGCAATGTCTTCTGCTATATCCTCAAGGAGATTTCCCACCATGGTCCCCAAGGTCATTAGGATGAGGCCATGTAGACAATGGTTGGACGGGGGAACTCAAATGTAAAGTCACTTCAGCCAAATATCTGCTGCCTGAAAAAGTTCCAAATAATGGACATCAGGACCAAAATAATTGTGGACAAATGGTGTGTAGACAGGGTCTGCAACATATATAATTTGAAGACATGAATATGAAAAAATATTTTGGAGTCGCTCAGAAAATGTAATCTTATCAGCCAGTTCTGCTCCTGCAAAGGCAACATATGAGAGTGGTGAGGGGGCAATGGTGAGATGCCCTTCTCCCTGAACTGTCCACCTGAGAACAAGAGGACGACTAAGGCCGCGGCCACACTGATCCGTTGTGTCTGTCCGTCTCCGTTCATTTCAATTCATTTTCATTGAGAGCTGTCCGTTGTCCGGGCAACGCTGATGATGCATCCGTCTCTGTCAGATTTTCATCTGTTTTGACAGACAGAAAGTTCAACCCAGTTGAACTTTTTCTGGACGGACGGATTCGTCACCGTCCGTTCAGCAAATATGAGACATTCCTACTCTTGTTTTTTTTAAATCGACGAACACGTTGACGTTCCAAAACAGCCCAACGGACAGAAATCTATCCGTCAGTAATTCTGACGGATCAGTGTGGCCGCGGCTTAAGACGATGAGCCTGAAGTACCCCTCAACCAGTGAGAGGGTCCGTCAGAACAACATCATAGCTGGCATATCGAAGGGGCTGCAGCAGTTCGGTGTCCTCAAATATCTCCTCCATGGCCTCAACCACAGATTTGTGTAACACATGAAAATATTTCACATACTCTTGTCCCAGTTGGAGGCCAGCCGAAGCAGATGCACTCAAGTGGCGTCGGAGTGGCAAGATTCTTGGCACAAATTAGTTTATGTCGTTGTTTATGTTAGTTTATGGCTTTCCCTCCATCAGCATTGGGAAGAGAGCAGAGCAGTGCAGCCAGTGTCTCAACAGGCTCATCTCTCAGGTGAAGCTGTGATCATAGTATACTTGACAGAAGAATGCCAGCTTTTCTCCTCTGACCAATGTTTTTTTTTCATGTTGCCATTAAGTTAATGTAGTACTATAATTTAGAACCAATTAGGTAGCAATTCCTGTTGCTCACAAATATTCACATTTATCTTTCTGGAAAAATCATTTTTGTACTTCTTTTGTGGAAAGAAACAGCAGATATGCAGTAGGCTTTTGGTGTAAGACTTGTGAAAATGTGGTCTCTTGGCTTTTACCCAATGCTGACGTAACTTCAAACTTTGCAACCTAACTACAATAAACCAGCCAAGATGAGAAAGGAGGAGTGAGTTTAGTGAGTTCTTCAGCTTCATTACATTCTGAATAGTAATCATATATGTGGTATTGTAAGAAGAAGAACTCTGAATACAAAAATTCATTGCCACTTGTACAGTTTTTATTTGTGGTTGAAATAATATCTACAGTATATTCAAAACAGCTTTAGGACATGGTAGCACTTTTTTGTGTCATTAAAAAAAAAATTACATTGGATAGTTTCATCTTTTTTATTTTAAATTTGTTTAAAAGTAATACTAATCTAAAAAGGAAAATTATTACAACAACAAAAAAAAGAAAAACTGGTGACTGAAATGGGTCACCACTAACAATACTACTTACTGTATCACTGGAGTTGTGTAGCAGGACATAAAAGGAAAAAAAGATCAAGACCTAATGTGTTTGCAAGTAATGTAATCTAGAGGAAGCACGTATAATCAAAATAAGATAGGACCCAAAATTGAGCCGTGAGGTACACCAAATTTCATCTCATCTGTTTGAGAGATAGGATGAGAACCAATCAAGGGCGCTGTCTGTAATAGCCACATAATCTTTAAGAAGATTAATTAAAATGGTATGGTCAGTTGTATCACAGACAGCACTCAGATCAAGGAGAATTAAAATTAAGCATAGACCATTATCAGCTGCTAGGACGAAGTTATTAGTGACTTTCAGTAGAGCGGAGTCTGTGCTGTGGCAGGGGCGGAAACTGCACTGGAATTTTGCCTGTTGATGACTTTCTGCAAGACTTTGGATAAATAAAACAGAACAATATCTAGGGGACAAGAAGAGGATTTCTTGTGAGACACAATGTCCATCAGGGTAACAGCAGATATATAGGAGCAAATTAGCCTAAATTAACATCCAACTGGTTGGTAACAGACAGGTCATGTACAGGAGGGATTATCTCATCTTCTTAAAACTAGTGAAACATTTTCACATTATTCTCGTAAATATATAGTATATATATATATATATAAGGAAGAAAGTCTTGGTAGTCATTACTACCTGGATGACTACAAAGACTTTCTTCCTTTTATTTTTGTTTTTTCTTCCTAGAACAGTGAAATTGTTAACATGAACAAGACAAATGTATTGAATTCACCGTAAAAGGTTTGACTCTGAAAGGTATCAGACAAACTACATCATCTGCTGGTAACAAAATCAGATGGCAGCATTTCCTTCCATTAATAATTAGCCCATGACAGAGGTAAGGGAAACTGAAAGCAGATATTGACATTGTTGAACAGAACAGAGACGCCATTACAGCGTGTGAGATCCTTACTGAACAAGACACGTTTGAAGGATTGTAAGCAGTAAGTTGAAGGGAATGTGTTCTGGTGTGTCTTTCTATTGAAAAATAATTTGAATACCAAAGCATATGGCTGAGAAAACCGCACTTCAAAGTTTCCTTAACTGCCCATCAAAAATCTACAGCCATCAGTGCTGTATATTGTAAACATGTAAATAGCTCAAGTAAAACATCCCTGCTTTGCACTGGCTGTCCCTGTTCTTGTTTCATGAAGTATTTTTGCCTTGGGAGCCCAGTCCTTTTCCACTTTTGACTAAGACTTCTCTTGATAAAAATAGATTTTCATTCTCAGTGGACAACCTGGTGAAATAAAGGTTAAATAGAAAAAATCTGCTAAATGCTAAAACTGCATTAAATCATCAGGTTTTTTTTTAATTATATTATTATATTTTTTAATTATTAGCCTGGTCAGCAGCATCTTGGTTTTTAATGATAAAAAATCAGACAATATTACATATCATCTGTGCAGAATAATGTGATAGTTTTTATATTTGTAATAAAAAGTTGTTTTTCTTGTTTCCATCATCAGTCATCAGTTTTAGTGTTTAATATTCCTGGATGTTCTGGTGAGTATTTCAATTCTGTGAGGCTGTTAAAGAGACTTAATTAACTATATGCTCATATAATGTACATCAGTTTGATGCTACTTATTATGATATATATTTATATTATGATTTTATATGAAAGATTTCTCACTGAGAAGGTGGGTAAACTCTATTCCACAAATATAAAGATGGGTAAACTGAATTTAGGTGGGTTTATCCTCCACTACATCACTGTCTATATTACTATGAATATATGCTGTGAAAAAGACATTTGGGAAAAAACAACTGCATTTTAATTTACTACAGATTCCTCCTCAAATAGGCTATATCCATTATTTTCACTCTGACGCTTTATATTATTCACAAAACACTGCAACACGTGTTCATTGATAATCCTTTTATTTTGAAAGTTATTACCGGAAGTCATACTTTTTATTGTAGTTTTCTTTTACTTTGAAAGCTGAAACGGGAGTTCTTTTTGTATTATTTATTCAGGCTAGCTTGACAATGAGTAGCACTGGTCCATATATATAGTGGGAAGAGAAGATTAACTCAGAATAAGAAAAGAAAAGAAACAAACTCATTCATATGCCACTGATATTTTTTATTTGTGGTTGAAATTGCTGTGATATCTATTGTATATTCAAAACACCTGTAGGATATTGATAGCACATTTATGAGTTGTTTTTAAAACAGAATTTAAATTGGATAATTGAGTCTGTTTCTTTTCTGTTTGTTTAAAAGAAAAATTAATCCAATAATACAAATTAATAAAACGTGTAGGGGAGACCAAAAAACTAATAGGAAAAACTAAAAGGACACAATTCAAGATTAAACGTCTACTACAGCAGTAGAACTGAATTTGGCTCCTTGCTGTTTTTAAAATGCTTGCCAAATAAAATGGAAGTAGGTTTAGCAGGCAAGGCTCTCTGAACCGCCTGAACACTTAATGCAAACTGAAATGTATTATTCCAGGCTCTCCTAATTCTTAGTAATTCAGCATTGCAATGAATAACATCAGCACGGTTTACCAGATAGGGAAGGTCAAATGAAGGCGAAAAGGTTTGAGCTACATGTTATGGATTAAATAAGCCTATAGTCATGCTGAAGAATTAGAAGAATATCATACCTGTTTACAGTTGGTGAAAAGTAAAAATGTTGTAAAACCGGCTTAGTGTGGGCTGCCAACTGTTCACTCCTCAGTGTGTTGCAGTAGGACTGAAGCACCAACATCTCTTTGTTTTTGTTCATAGTATTTTTTATTAGCTGTAGCATTTTTATTTTTTATTTAGACAGTATGAAAGAAGCAAGGGACACACACTAACCTCTCCTTGTTATTTCCATATAGGGAAACATTTAGGTTAGGCTGCACACAAAGTGAAGAAACATATACAGCATTAGTACAACATTACACATTGAGATTAGAAGTTCAGAATCCACTTTGGTCATTTCTGTTGGTATTTTCTATACTGTGTCTGATGAGGCTGCTGCTACATCACTCACTGCCAACCAGAAACTGTGACTCACTTCTCTGTTATATGTATTATACTTTATGTGTAAATAAAAAATTCACCTCAGTTTACCCTCCTTTTTATTGTCTTTGGCCAAGGTAATGATATTTCATGAAATTGTGCTTTGACAACAGTTCCAAACACTTGAAATGTAAAGTTAGTAAAGTAAATAATTCAACAACACTTTCCTTACATTAATCTTGTCCTTGTTACTGTTATGGTGCAGTTGTTTTCCTGAGGTATCATCAAAAATAGAATCTTTCTTCCTTTTATTTATTTTTTGTCTTTGTAGGAATGAGCCTTACCAGTCAAACAGTTAATATACATAAACAAGGTACACAATAACATGTTTAACTCTGAAAGGTATCACGCTAACAACACCACCTGCTGGTAATAAAGTCAGATGGCAGCATTTCCCACCATTACTGTAACAGTTAACTCATGACAGAGGTAAATGAAACTGAAAGTAGATTTTGACATTGTTGAACAGAGCGGAGACGCCATTACAGGGTGTGAGATCTCTACTGAAAAACGTATATTTGGAGGATTGTAAGCAGCAAGTTGAAGTGAATGTGATTTGGTGAGTCTTGCTATTGAAAGATATTTTGGATACCAAAGCAAATGGCTGAGAAAACTGCTTGTTTTGAAAGTTTCCTGAGTTGCCATGTGTGTTCAGAGACTTTCAGAGATCCTGTGTCTCTGGGCTGCGGCCACAGCTTCTGTTCCAGCTGCCTGAAACAATTCTGGGAACAAGCTAAAAACAAAAACTGTCCTTTTTGTAAGAGAAAATCCTCCAAGGAAGATCCAGAAGTGAACTTTACACTGAAGGAACTAGCTGACTATGCTGGGAGACAGAAAGCTGGGTCATCTGAGACAGATAAAGGAGAGGAGAAAGTGGAGGTGGTGTGTAGTAAACATCCAGAAGTGCCTAAATGGTTCTGTAAGGACGAGCAGAGAGCTGTGTGTCCTGTCTGTGAGTTCCCTCTCCACCACGGTCACAAGGTGGTTCCTATAGAAGAAGCAGTCAGTGACCTGAAGGAGGAGCTGAAATCTGACTTAAAGTCTCTGCAGGACAAGAGGAACAAATACAAAGAGGTTGAGGAGACATACAACGAAGTGGTTCAACACTCCAAGAAACAGCTGGTGGCCACAGAGAGGCAGATCAGAGCAGAGTTCAACAAGCTCCACCAGTTCCTGAAAGAGGAAGAGGAGGCCAGACTGGAGGCTCTGAGGGAGGAAGAGGAGCAGAAGGGGAAGACTATCACCAGAGAGATGAAGGTCATTCAGGAGAAGATCTCCTCTCTCTCAGACAGTATCTCTGCTGTTGAAGAAGACCTGCAGAAACACAATGTGCCATTCCTCACCAGTTATAAACCCACTCAGACCAGCGCCAGAGCCCAGTGCTCACTGTCAGATCCACAACTGGTCTCAGGAGCGCTGATAGATGTGGCCAAACACCTGGGCAACCTGTCCTTCAGAGTCTGGGAGAAGATGAAGGGGAAGGTCAAGTTCAGTCCTGTCATTCTGGATCCAAACACTGCAAACCCCTGTCTCTATCTGTCTGATGACCTGACCAGTGTGAGATGTGGAGACACAAAGCAGCTCCCTGACAACCCAGAGAGACACAGTTACGGTGTCACTGTTCTGGGCTCTGAGGGCTTCAGCTCAGGGAAACACAGCTGGGAGGTGGAGGTGGGAGATCATCCTGACTGGAATGTGGGTTTGGCAAAAGAGTCAATTGACAGGAAGGGGAAGCGATATGCCACACCAGAATATGGAATCTGGTGTTTAGTGCATCGCAGTGGAAAATACACTAATGGGCTTGGTGAGACCGTCACAGTGAAGAAGAGTCTCCAGAGGATCAGAGTCCAGCTGGACTATGACAGGGGGGATCTGTCCTTCTACGACTCTGAGGACAAGACTCAGATCTACACTCACAGAGACACTTTCACTGAGAAACTCTACCCATATTTCTATGTTGTAAAGGCTGGTGATGCAGAGACCATTGATATCAAAGTCTGTCAAGCTGAGGTTTCTCTGTGATATTAAGGGATGTTAGTTAGATGTGTATTTGTGTGTGTGTGTGTGTGTGTGTGTGTGTGTGTGTGTGTGTGTGGTGTGCGTGTGTATGTGTATGTGTAAACTGTGGGTTTTCTCATTTGAGATTTTACCTGTCCATGTCTAAAATATCATGGGTTGATGTTGGGTTTGACCGATACAGGTTTTGGAAAGCCAATACTAATATTTTTAGATTGAAGTCGCCGATAGCCAATATTTTATGCCAATATTGAACATCTTTAAATTGTCCATTTTCTTTTTAAAAAATTAAGGACTCAGTGATTCCCCCAAAATGTTATTCTTGTCAGGGTAGAAAAGTCTCTGAAACAGCATTTAGACCACGATGGGACACTAGAACTCTGCATGTAAACCCAAACTAATTAATTTTCTTTAGTGTTAGTAGCTCTTTAAGGCAGGGTGACACATCTCATCTATTCAGAGGTAGGGTAAACTGGGAAACATTACTATCTTAAAATGAAGAATTCATTTACAAAGATTAATGATTAATGATTTAATGAATAAAGAAAATGTGTATTTTGTAACAGCGTGAAGCTAAAGATGTGCTACTTTATTATCATGGATGTTTGTTGTCACCTGACGCAAAGCCGAATAATAAATGATTCACCTCATCAGCAGTGAAATCTTTTATGGACAGTCTCACCGAAGAAGGGGAAATGGGGACGAGATAAGATAAGAACAAGTGCGATACTGAGCAAAGCCCAGTAATAAAAAGATGGGAATGTTATGAGTTTCCAGCAGCTGAAACAACAATATACATTAAACAACCAGGACCACTTCAGATATTTGCAATTAAGGGACTTTTATGACAGAGAAATAAAGCACAATGTAAATTTAGATAAAAATGGAATAATTAGAACCATAATTCGAGTTTACAATTCAAAGAAATATAGAATAATAATAACTACATTATATCAGCACCTAATGGAGAGAAGAGGAAACACAACATTATATGTAAAGCTGAAATGGGAAAAAGAATTAGGTGTGAATATTGCAGAAGATGAATGGTTGCATATTTGGAGAACACAACAGTCTACAACATCCTCACGTACTTGGAGAGAACTCTGTTGGAAGAATGTAATTAGATTCTTTATTACACCCAAAATTAAGAGCAAATACATGTCTATAGCACAACCATGTTGGAGACGATGTGGGCCAATAAATGTAGACCATTCCCATGTATTTTGGCTTTGATCTAAAATTGTACAGTTTTGGGAAAATGTTCATATGGATATTATCAAAATTCTGGGCTATGATATACCTAGGCCATGTATAGTACTGTACTTTGGTAATATGACAGGAGATATTGTGTTAAGAGAAGACAGATATTTGCTGAAAGTCTTGTTGGCAGCTTGTAAAAAGGCCATTACGAAGAGATGGTACACGGCAGAACCGCCAACACAAGATGGATGGCTGAAAATTGTGAATGAAATATATGATATGGAACAGTTAACTCATAGGATAAGAGTTCAAGAGGAACGATGTCAAGAGAAATGGAGGAAATGGACAATGTTTACATGTCAACGACAAGACAAGAGAATGAACCACTGAATGTCACAGGAATAAGTAGGCCTTGTGAAGAAGGTGCAACCCAGACCTTTTTTTTCTTTCCTCCTTTATGTGTATGTGTTTTTTTTGTAATGGAAAAGCAGTAAAAATAAAGTATTACAAAAACATATGTTTTCTGACTGATTCTGACTTTGTGTATTTTTGGCAGCACAATATGGCATCTTGCAGAGGCCTATATATGCAGTGATGTAGTGATAAATAAAAAGGTGGGTAAACCTCCAGTCAGATCAAGAGGCAAACAACCACCAATACAGTTAAAAATAAATCATATTTTCAGAAAAGCATAGACTTAAATAGACTTAATTAACTATATGCTCATATAATGTACATCAGTTTGATGCTACTTATTATGATATATATTTATATTATGATTTTATATGAAAGATTTCTCACTGAGAAGGTGGGTAAACTCTATTCCACAAATATAAAGATGGGTAAACTGAATTTAGGTGGGTTTATCCTCCACTACATCACTGTCTATATTACTATGAATATATGCTGTGAAAAAGACATTTGGGAAAAAACAACAACTGCATTTTAATTTACTACAGATTCCTCCTAAAATAGGCTATATCCATTATTTTCACTCTGACGCTTTATATTATTCACAAAACACTGCAACACGTGTTCATTGATAATCCTTTTATTTTGAAAGTTATTACCGGAAGTCATACTTTTTATTGTAGTTTTCTTTTACTTTGAAAGCTGAAACGGGAGTTCTTTTTGTATTATTTATTCAGGCTAGCTTGACAATGAGTAGCACTGGTCCATATATATAGTGGGAAGAGAAGATTAACTCAGAATAAGAAAAGAAAAGAAACAAACTCATTCATATGCCACTGATATTTTTTATTTGTGGTTGAAATTGCTGTGATATCTACTGTATATTCAAAACACCTGTAGGATATTGATAGCACATTTATGAGTTGTTTTTAAAACAGAATTTAAATTGGATAATTGAATCTGTTTCTTTTCTGTTTGTTTAAAAGAAAAATTAATCCAATAATACAAATTAATAAAACGTGTAGGGGAGACCAAAAAACTAATAGGAAAAACTAAAAGGACACAATTCAAGATTAAACGTCTACTACAGCAGTAGAACTGAATTTGGCTCCTTGCTGTTTTTAAAATGCTTGCCAAATAAAATGGAAGTAGGTTTAGCAGGCAAGGCTCTCTGAACCGCCTGAACACTTAATGCAAACTGAAATGTATTATTCCAAGCTCTCCTAATTCTTAGTAATTCAGCATTGCAATGAATAACATCAGCACGGTTTACCAGATAGGGAAGGTCAAATGAAGGCGAAAAGGTTTGAGCTACATGTTATGGATTAAATAAGCCTATAGTCATGCTGAAGAATTAGAAGAATATCATACCTGTTTACAGTTGGTGAAAAGTAAAAATGTTGTAAAACCGGCTTAGTGTGGGCTGCCAACTGTTCACTCCTCAGTGTGTTGCAGTAGGACTGAAGCACCAACATCTCTTTGTTTTTGTTCATAGTATTTTTTATTAGCTGTAGCATTTTTATTTTTTATTTAGACAGTATGAAAGAAGCAAGGGACACACACTAACCTCTCCTTGTTATTTCCATATAGGGAAACATTTAGGTTAGGCTGCACACAAAGTGAAGAAACATATACAGCATTAGTACAACATTACACATTGAGATTAGAAGTTCAGAATCCACTTTGGTCATTTCTGTTGGTATTTTCTATACTGTGTCTGATGAGGCTGCTGCTACATCACTCACTGCCAACCAGAAACTGTGACTCACTTCTCTGTTATATGTATTATACTTTATGTGTAAATAAACAAATTCACCTCAGTTTATGCTCCTTTTTATTGTCTTTGGCCAAGGTACTGATATTTCATGAAATTGTGCTTTGACAACAGTTCCAAACACTTGAAATGTAAAGTTAGTAAAGTAAATAATTCAACAACACTTTCCTTACATTAATCTTGTCCTTGTTACTGTTATGGTGCAGTTGTTTTCCTGAGGTATCATCAAAAATAGAATCTTTCTTCCTTTTATTTATTTTTTGTCTTTGTAGGAATGAGCCTTACCAGTCAAACAGTTAATATACATAAACAAGGTACACAATAACATGTTTAACTCTGAAAGGTATCACGCTAACAACACCACCTGCTGGTAATAAAGTCAGATGGCAGCATTTCCCACCATTACTGTAACAGTTAACTCATGACAGAGGTAAATGAAACTGAAAGTAGATTTTGACATTGTTGAACAGAGCGGAGACGCCATTACAGGGTGTGAGATCTCTACTGAAAAACGTATATTTGGAGGATTGTAAGCAGCAAGTTGAAGTGAATGTGATTTGGTGAGTCTTGCTATTGAAAGATATTTTGGATACCAAAGCAAATGGCTGAGAAAACTGCTTGTTTTGAAAGTTTCCTGAGTTGCCATGTGTGTTCAGAGACTTTCAGAGATCCTGTGTCTCTGGGCTGCGGCCACAGCTTCTGTTCCAGCTGCCTGAAACAATTCTGGGAACAAGCTAAAAACAAAAACTGTCCTTTTTGTAAGAGAAAATCCTCCAAGGAAGATCCAGAAGTGAACTTTACACTGAAGGAACTAGCTGACTATGCTGGGAGACAGAAAGCTGGGTCATCTGAGACAGATAAAGGAGAGGAGAAAGTGGAGGTGGTGTGTAGTAAACATCCAGAAGTGCCTAAATGGTTCTGTAAGGACGAGCAGAGAGCTGTGTGTCCTGTCTGTGAGTTCCCTCTCCACCACGGTCACAAGGTGGTTCCTATAGAAGAAGCAGTCAGTGACCTGAAGGAGGAGCTGAAATCTGACTTAAAGTCTCTGCAGGACAAGAGGAACAAATACAAAGAGGTTGAGGAGACATACAACAAAGTGGTTCAACACTCCAAGAAACAGCTGGTGGCCACAGAGAGGCAGATCAGAGCAGAGTTCAACAAGCTCCACCAGTTCCTGAAAGAGGAAGAGGAGGCCAGACTGGAGGCTCTGAGGGAGGAAGAGGAGCAGAAGGGGAAGACTATCACCAGAGAGATGAAGATCATTCAGGAGAAGATCTCCTCTCTCTCAGACAGTATCTCTGCTGTTGAAGAAGACCTGCAGAAACACAATGTGCCATTCCTCACCAGTTATAAACCCACTCAGACCAGCGCCAGAGCCCAGTGCTCACTGTCAGATCCACAACTGGTCTCAGGAGCGCTGATAGATGTGGCCAAACACCTGGGCAACCTGTCCTTCAGAGTCTGGGAGAAGATGAAGGGGAAGGTCAAGTTCAGTCCTGTCATTCTGGATCCAAACACTGCAAACCCCTGTCTCTATCTGTCTGATGACCTGACCAGTGTGAGATGTGGAGACACAAAGCAGCTCCCTGACAACCCAGAGAGACACAGTTACGGTGTCACTGTTCTGGGCTCTGAGGGCTTCAGCTCAGGGAAACACAGCTGGGAGGTGGAGGTGGGAGATCATCCTGGCTGGAATGTTGGTTTGGCAAAAGAGTCAATTGACAGGAAGGGGAAGCGATATGCCACACCAGAATATGGAATCTGGTGTTTAGTGCATCGCAGTGGAAAATACACTAATGGGCTTGGTGAGACCGTCACAGTGAAGAAGAGTCTCCAGAGGATCAGAGTCCAGCTGGACTATGACAGGGGGGATCTGTCCTTCTACGACTCTGAGGACAAGACTCAGATCTACACTCACAGAGACACTTTCACTGAGAAACTCTACCCATATTTCTATGTTGTAAAGGCTGGTGATGCAGAGACCATTGATATCAAAGTCTGTCAAGCTGAGGTTTCTCTGTGATATTAAGGGATGTTAGTTAGATGTGTATTTGTGTGTGTGTGTGTGTGTGTGTGTGTGTGTGTGTGGTGTGCGTGTGTATGTGTATGTGTAAACTGTGGGTTTTCTCATTTGAGATTTTACCTGTCCATGTCTAAAATATCATGGGTTGATGTTGGGTTTGACCGATACAGGTTTTGGAAAGCCAATACTAATATTTTTAGATTGAAGTCGCCGATAGCCAATATTTTATGCCAATATTGAACATCTTTAAATTGTCCATTTTCTTTTTAAAAAATTAAGGACTCAGTGATTCCCCCAAAATGTTATTCTTGTCAGGGTAGAAAAGTCTCTGAAACAGCATTTAGACCACGATGGGACACTAGAACTCTGCATGTAAACCCAAACTAATTAATTTTCTTTAGTGTTAGTAGCTCTTTAAGGCAGGGTGACACATCTCATCTATTCAGAGGTAGGGTAAACTGGGAAACATTACTATCTTAAAATGAAGAATTCATTTACAAAGATTAATGATTAATGATTTAATGAATAAAGAAAATGTGTATTTTGTAACAGCGTGAAGCTAAAGATGTGCTACTTTATTATCATGGATGTTTGTTGTCACCTGACGCAAAGCCGAATAATAAATGATTCACCTCATCAGCAGTGAAATCTTTTATGGACAGTCTCACCGAAGAAGGGGAAATGGGGACGAGATAAGATAAGAACAAGTGCGATACTGAGCAAAGCCCAGTAATAAAAAGATGGGAATGTTATGAGTTTCCAGCAGCTGAAACAACAATATACATTAAACAACCAGGACCACTTCAGATATTTGCAATTAAGGGACTTTTATGACAGAGAAATAAAGCACAATGTAAATTTAGATAAAAATGGAATAATTAGAACCATAATTCGAGTTTACAATTCAAAGAAATATAGAATAATAATAACTACATTATATCAGCACCTAATGGAGAGAAGAGGAAACACAACATTATATGTAAAGCTGAAATGGGAAAAAGAATTAGGTGTGAATATTGCAGAAGATGAATGGTTGCATATTTGGAGAACACAACAGTCTACAACATCCTCACGTACTTGGAGAGAACTCTGTTGGAAGAATGTAATTAGATTCTTTATTACACCCAAAATTAAGAGCAAATACATGTCTATAGCACAACCATGTTGGAGACGATGTGGGCCAATAAATGTAGACCATTCCCATGTATTTTGGCTTTGATCTAAAATTGTACAGTTTTGGGAAAATGTTCATATGGATATTATCAAAATTCTGGGCTATGATATACCTAGGCCATGTATAGTACTGTACTTTGGTAATATGACAGGAGATATTGTGTTAAGAGAAGACAGATATTTGCTGAAAGTCTTGTTGGCAGCTTGTAAAAAGGCCATTACGAAGAGATGGTACACGGCAGAACCGCCAACACAAGATGGATGGCTGAAAATTGTGAATGAAATATATGATATGGAACAGTTAACTCATAGGATAAGAGTTCAAGAGGAACGATGTCAAGAGAAATGGAGGAAATGGACAATGTTTACATGTCAACGACAAGACAAGAGAATGAACCACTGAATGTCACAGGAATAAGTAGGCCTTGTGAAGAAGGTGCAACCCAGACCTTTTTTTTCTTTCCTCCTTTATGTGTATGTGTTTTTTTTGTAATGGAAAAGCAGTAAAAATAAAGTATTACAAAAACATATGTTTTCTGACTGATTCTGACTTTGTGTATTTTTGGCAGCACAATATGGCATCTTGCAGAGGCCTATATATGCAGTGATGTAGTGATAAATAAAAAGGTGGGTAAACCTCCAGTCAGATCAAGAGGCAAACAACCACCAATACAGTTAAAAATAAATCATATTTTCAGAAAAGCATAGACTTAAATAGACTTAATTAACTATATGCTCATATAATGTACATCAGTTTGATGCTACTTATTATGATATATATTTATATTATGATTTTATATGAAAGATTTCTCACTGAGAAGGTGGGTAAACTCTATTCCACAAATATAAAGATGGGTAAACTGAATTTAGGTGGGTTTATCCTCCACTACATCACTGTCTATATTACTATGAATATATGCTGTGAAAAAGACATTTGGGAAAAAACAACAACTGCATTTTAATTTACTACAGATTCCTCCTAAAATAGGCTATATCCATTATTTTCACTCTGACGCTTTATATTATTCACAAAACACTGCAACACGTGTTCATTGATAATCCTTTTATTTTGAAAGTTATTACCGGAAGTCATACTTTTTATTGTAGTTTTCTTTTACTTTGAAAGCTGAAACGGGAGTTCTTTTTGTATTATTTATTCAGGCTAGCTTGACAATGAGTAGCACTGGTCCATATATATAGTGGGAAGAGAAGATTAACTCAGAATAAGAAAAGAAAAGAAACAAACTCATTCATATGCCACTGATATTTTTTATTTGTGGTTGAAATTGCTGTGATATCTACTGTATATTCAAAACACCTGTAGGATATTGATAGCACATTTATGAGTTGTTTTTAAAACAGAATTTAAATTGGATAATTGAATCTGTTTCTTTTCTGTTTGTTTAAAAGAAAAATTAATCCAATAATACAAATTAATAAAACGTGTAGGGGAGACCAAAAAACTAATAGGAAAAACTAAAAGGACACAATTCAAGATTAAACGTCTACTACAGCAGTAGAACTGAATTTGGCTCCTTGCTGTTTTTAAAATGCTTGCCAAATAAAATGGAAGTAGGTTTAGCAGGCAAGGCTCTCTGAACCGCCTGAACACTTAATGCAAACTGAAATGTATTATTCCAAGCTCTCCTAATTCTTAGTAATTCAGCATTGCAATGAATAACATCAGCACGGTTTACCAGATAGGGAAGGTCAAATGAAGGCGAAAAGGTTTGAGCTACATGTTATGGATTAAATAAGCCTATAGTCATGCTGAAGAATTAGAAGAATATCATACCTGTTTACAGTTGGTGAAAAGTAAAAATGTTGTAAAACCGGCTTAGTGTGGGCTGCCAACTGTTCACTCCTCAGTGTGTTGCAGTAGGACTGAAGCACCAACATCTCTTTGTTTTTGTTCATAGTATTTTTTATTAGCTGTAGCATTTTTATTTTTTATTTAGACAGTATGAAAGAAGCAAGGGACACACACTAACCTCTCCTTGTTATTTCCATATAGGGAAACATTTAGGTTAGGCTGCACACAAAGTGAAGAAACATATACAGCATTAGTACAACATTACACATTGAGATTAGAAGTTCAGAATCCACTTTGGTCATTTCTGTTGGTATTTTCTATACTGTGTCTGATGAGGCTGCTGCTACATCACTCACTGCCAACCAGAAACTGTGACTCACTTCTCTGTTATATGTATTATACTTTATGTGTAAATAAACAAATTCACCTCAGTTTATGCTCCTTTTTATTGTCTTTGGCCAAGGTACTGATATTTCATGAAATTGTGCTTTGACAACAGTTCCAAACACTTGAAATGTAAAGTTAGTAAAGTAAATAATTCAACAACACTTTCCTTACATTAATCTTGTCCTTGTTACTGTTATGGTGCAGTTGTTTTCCTGAGGTATCATCAAAAATAGAATCTTTCTTCCTTTTATTTATTTTTTGTCTTTGTAGGAATGAGCCTTACCAGTCAAACAGTTAATATACATAAACAAGGTACACAATAACATGTTTAACTCTGAAAGGTATCACGCTAACAACACCACCTGCTGGTAATAAAGTCAGATGGCAGCATTTCCCACCATTACTGTAACAGTTAACTCATGACAGAGGTAAATGAAACTGAAAGTAGATTTTGACATTGTTGAACAGAGCGGAGACGCCATTACAGGGTGTGAGATCTCTACTGAAAAACGTATATTTGGAGGATTGTAAGCAGCAAGTTGAAGTGAATGTGATTTGGTGAGTCTTGCTATTGAAAGATATTTTGGATACCAAAGCAAATGGCTGAGAAAACTGCTTGTTTTGAAAGTTTCCTGAGTTGCCATGTGTGTTCAGAGACTTTCAGAGATCCTGTGTCTCTGGGCTGCGGCCACAGCTTCTGTTCCAGCTGCCTGAAACAATTCTGGGAACAAGCTAAAAACAAAAACTGTCCTTTTTGTAAGAGAAAATCCTCCAAGGAAGATCCAGAAGTGAACTTTACACTGAAGGAACTAGCTGACTATGCTGGGAGACAGAAAGCTGGGTCATCTGAGACAGATAAAGGAGAGGAGAAAGTGGAGGTGGTGTGTAGTAAACATCCAGAAGTGCCTAAATGGTTCTGTAAGGACGAGCAGAGAGCTGTGTGTCCTGTCTGTGAGTTCCCTCTCCACCACGGTCACAAGGTGGTTCCTATAGAAGAAGCAGTCAGTGACCTGAAGGAGGAGCTGAAATCTGACTTAAAGTCTCTGCAGGACAAGAGGAACAAATACAAAGAGGTTGAGGAGACATACAACAAAGTGGTTCAACACTCCAAGAAACAGCTGGTGGCCACAGAGAGGCAGATCAGAGCAGAGTTCAACAAGCTCCACCAGTTCCTGAAAGAGGAAGAGGAGGCCAGACTGGAGGCTCTGAGGGAGGAAGAGGAGCAGAAGGGGAAGACTATCACCAGAGAGATGAAGATCATTCAGGAGAAGATCTCCTCTCTCTCAGACAGTATCTCTGCTGTTGAAGAAGACCTGCAGAAACACAATGTGCCATTCCTCACCAGTTATAAACCCACTCAGACCAGCGCCAGAGCCCAGTGCTCACTGTCAGATCCACAACTGGTCTCAGGAGCGCTGATAGATGTGGCCAAACACCTGGGCAACCTGTCCTTCAGAGTCTGGGAGAAGATGAAGGGGAAGGTCAAGTTCAGTCCTGTCATTCTGGATCCAAACACTGCAAACCCCTGTCTCTATCTGTCTGATGACCTGACCAGTGTGAGATGTGGAGACACAAAGCAGCTCCCTGACAACCCAGAGAGACACAGTTACGGTGTCACTGTTCTGGGCTCTGAGGGCTTCAGCTCAGGGAAACACAGCTGGGAGGTGGAGGTGGGAGATCATCCTGGCTGGAATGTTGGTTTGGCAAAAGAGTCAATTGACAGGAAGGGGAAGCGATATGCCACACCAGAATATGGAATCTGGTGTTTAGTGCATCGCAGTGGAAAATACACTAATGGGCTTGGTGAGACCGTCACAGTGAAGAAGAGTCTCCAGAGGATCAGAGTCCAGCTGGACTATGACAGGGGGGATCTGTCCTTCTACGACTCTGAGGACAAGACTCAGATCTACACTCACAGAGACACTTTCACTGAGAAACTCTACCCATATTTCTATGTTGTAAAGGCTGGTGATGCAGAGACCATTGATATCAAAGTCTGTCAAGCTGAGGTTTCTCTGTGATATTAAGGGATGTTAGTTAGATGTGTATTTGTGTGTGTGTGTGTGTGTGTGTGTGTGTGTGTGTGGTGTGCGTGTGTATGTGTATGTGTAAACTGTGGGTTTTCTCATTTGAGATTTTACCTGTCCATGTCTAAAATATCATGGGTTGATGTTGGGTTTGACCGATACAGGTTTTGGAAAGCCAATACTAATATTTTTAGATTGAAGTCGCCGATAGCCAATATTTTATGCCAATATTGAACATCTTTAAATTGTCCATTTTCTTTTTAAAAAATTAAGGACTCAGTGATTCCCCCAAAATGTTATTCTTGTCAGGGTAGAAAAGTCTCTGAAACAGCATTTAGACCACGATGGGACACTAGAACTCTGCATGTAAACCCAAACTAATTAATTTTCTTTAGTGTTAGTAGCTCTTTAAGGCAGGGTGACACATCTCATCTATTCAGAGGTAGGGTAAACTGGGAAACATTACTATCTTAAAATGAAGAATTCATTTACAAAGATTAATGATTAATGATTTAATGAATAAAGAAAATGTGTATTTTGTAACAGCGTGAAGCTAAAGATGTGCTACTTTATTATCATGGATGTTTGTTGTCACCTGACGCAAAGCCGAATAATAAATGATTCACCTCATCAGCAGTGAAATCTTTTATGGACAGTCTCACCGAAGAAGGGGAAATGGGGACGAGATAAGATAAGAACAAGTGCGATACTGAGCAAAGCCCAGTAATAAAAAGATGGGAATGTTATGAGTTTCCAGCAGCTGAAACAACAATATACATTAAACAACCAGGACCACTTCAGATATTTGCAATTAAGGGACTTTTATGACAGAGAAATAAAGCACAATGTAAATTTAGATAAAAATGGAATAATTAGAACCATAATTCGAGTTTACAATTCAAAGAAATATAGAATAATAATAACTACATTATATCAGCACCTAATGGAGAGAAGAGGAAACACAACATTATATGTAAAGCTGAAATGGGAAAAAGAATTAGGTGTGAATATTGCAGAAGATGAATGGTTGCATATTTGGAGAACACAACAGTCTACAACATCCTCACGTACTTGGAGAGAACTCTGTTGGAAGAATGTAATTAGATTCTTTATTACACCCAAAATTAAGAGCAAATACATGTCTATAGCACAACCATGTTGGAGACGATGTGGGACAATAAATGTAGACCATTCCCATGTATTTTGGCTTTGATCTAAAATTGTACAGTTTTGGGAAAATGTTCATATGGATATTATCAAAATTCTGGGCTATGATATACCTAGGCCATGTATAGTACTGTACTTTGGTAATATGACAGGAGATATTGTGTTAAGAGAAGACAGATACTTGCTGAAAGTCTTGTTGGCAGCTTGTAAAAAGGCCATTACGAAGAGATGGTACACGGCAGAACCGCCAACACAAGATGGATGGCTGAAAATTGTGAATGAAATATATGATATGGAACAGTTAACTCATAGGATAAGAGTTCAAGAGGAACGATGTCAAGAGAAATGGAGGAAATGGACAATGTTTACATGTCAACGACAAGACAAGAGAATGAACCACTGAATGTCACAGGAATAAGTAGGCCTTGTGAAGAAGGTGCAACCCAGACCTTTTTTTTCTTTCCTCCTTTATGTGTATGTGTTTTTTTTGTAATGGAAAAGCAGTAAAAAATAAAGTATTACAAAAACAAAAAAAAGTTGTTTTTCTTGTTTCCATCATCAGTCATCGGTTTTAGTGTTTAATATTCCTGGATGTTCTGGTGAGTATTTCAGTTCTGTGAGGCTGTTGGTTTAACCTGTGAAACCAAGTTTTCGGTATAGTCTGTGGAATATGTTTTCTGACTGATTCTGACTTTGTGTATTTTTGGCAGCACAATATGGCGTCTTGCAGAGGCCTATATATGCAGTGATGTAGTGATAAATAAAAAGGTGGGTAAACTATGACCTCCAGTCAGATCAAGAGGCAAACAACCACCAATACAGTTAAAAATAAATAATATTCTCAGAAAAGCATAGACTTTAATAGACTTAATTAACTATATGCTCATATAATTTACATCAGTTTGATGGTACTTACTATGATATACAGTATATTTATATTATGATTTTATATGAAAGATTGCTGACTGAGAAGGTGGGTAAACTGACTTTAGGTGGGTTACATCATTGTCTATGAATATATGCTGTGAAAAAGACATTTTGGAAAAAAACAACAATTGCATGTTTATTTACTACAGATTCCTCTAAAAATATATCCATTATAACGATAAGCCTTTTATTTTGAAAGTTATTACCGGAAGTCTTACTTTTTATTGTAGTTTTCTTTAACTTTGAAAGCTGAAACCAGAAGTTTGTTGTTGTTTTTTTAATTCAGCTGGCTTGATAATGAGTAGCACTGGTCCATTAATAGTGGTAAGAGAAGATAAGAAAAGCCACTGATAGTGTTTATTTGTGGTTGAAATTGCTGTGATATCTACTGTAGGCCTATATTTAAAACACCTGTAGGATATTGATAGCACATGTGTTGTTTGTTTTTAAAACAGAATTTGGATGATTGGATAATTTAATCTGTTTATTTTCTATTTGTTTAAAAGGAATATTAATCCAATAATAAGACGTGTAGGGGAGACAAAAAAAGAAAGGAAAAATTAAAAGGAAACAGATCAGGATTCAGGTCTAGAACTGAATTTGGCTCCTTGTTTTTAAAATGCTTGCCAAATAAAATGGAAGTAGGTTTAGCAGGCAAGGCTCTCTGAACCACCTGAACACTTAATGCAAACTGAAACTTATTATTCCAAGCTCTCCTAATTCTTAGTAATTCAGCATTGCAATGAATAACACCAGCAAGGTTTACCAGATAGGGAAGGTCAAATGAAGGCGAAAGTAAAAGGTTTGACCAATAACTACATGTTATGGATTAAATAAGCCTATAGTCATGGTGATGAATTAGAAGAATATCATACCTGTTTACAGTTGGTGAAAAGTAAAAATGTTGTAAAACCGGCTTAGTGTGGGCTGCCAACTGTTCACTCCTCAGTGTGTTGCAGTAGGACTGAAGCACCAACATCTCTTTGTTTTTGTTCATAGTATTTTTTATTAGCTGTAGCATTTTTATTTTTTATTTAGACAGTATGAAAGAAGCAAGGGACACACACTAACCTCTCCTTGTTATTTCCATATAGGGAAACATTTAGGTTAGGCTGCACACAAAGTGAAGAAACATATACAGCATTAGTACAACATTACACATTGAAATTAAAAGTTCAGAATCCACTTTGGTCATTTCTGTTGGTATTTTCTATACTGTGTCTGATGAGGCTGCTGCTGCATCACTCACTGCCAACCAGAAACTGTGAGTCACTTCTCTGTTATATGTATTATACTTTATGTGTAAATAAACAAATTCACCTCAGTTTATGCTCCTTTTCACTGTCTTTGGCCAAGGTACTGATGTTTCATGAATTTGTGCTTTGACAACAGTTCCAAACACTTGAAATGTAAAGTTAGTAAAGTAAATAATTCAACAACACTTTCCTTACATTAATTTTGTCTTTGTTACTGTTATGGTGCAGTTGTTTTCCTGAGGTATCATCAAAAATAGGATCTTTCTTCCTTTTATTTATTTTTTGTCTTTGTAGGAATGAGCCTTAGCAGTCAAACAGTTAATATACATAAACAAGGTACACAATAACATGTTTAACTCTGAAAGGTATCACGCTAACAGCACCACCTGCTGGTAATAAAGTCAGATGGCAGCATTTCCCACCATTACTGTAACAGTTAACTCATGACAGAGGTAAATGAAATTGAAAGTAGATTTTGACATTGTTGAACAGAGCGGAGACGCCATTACAGGGTGTGAGATCTCTACTGAAAAACACACGTTTGGAGGATTGTAAGCAGCAAGTTGAAGTGAATGTGATTTGGTGAGTCTTGCTATTGAAAAAGATAATTCAGATATCAAAGCAAATGGCTGAGAAAATTGCTCTTGTTGAAAGTTACTTGAGTTGCCATGTGTGTTCAGAGACTTTCAGAGATCCTGTGTCTCTGAGCTGCAGCCACAGCTTCTGTTCCAGCTGCCTGAAACAATTCTGGGAACAAACTAAAAACAAAAACTGTCCCATTTGTAAAAGAAAATCCTCAAAGGATTATCTACTTGTGAACTTTACATTGAAGGAACTAGCTGACTCCTATGCTGGGAGACAGAAAGCTGGGTCATCTGAGACGGATAAAGGAGAGAAGAAAGTGGAGGTGGTGTGTAGTAAACATCCAGAAGTGCCTAAATGGTTCTGTAAGGAGGAACAGAGAGCTGTGTGTCATGTCTGTGAGTTCTCTCACCAGCATGGTCACAAGGTGTTTCCTATAGAAGAAGCAGTCAGTGACCTGAAGGAGGAGCTGAAATCTGACTTAAAGTCTCTGCAGGACAAGAGGAACAAATACAAAGAGGTTGAGAAGACATACAACGAAGTGGTTCAACACTCCAAGAAACAGCTGGTGGCCACAAAGAGGCAGATCAGAGCAGAGTTCAACAAGCTCCACCAGTTCCTGAAAGAGGAAGAGGAGGCCAGACTGGAGGCTCTGAGGGAGGAAGAGGAGCAGAAGGGGAAGACTATCACCAGAGAGATGAAGATCATTCAGGAGAAGATCTCCTCTCTCTCAGACAGTATCTCTGCTGTTAAAGAAGGCCTGCAGAAACACAATGTGCCATTCCTCACCAGTTATAAACCCACTCAGACCAGCGCCAGAGCCCAGTGCTCACTGTCAGATCCACAACTGGTCTCAGGAGCGCTGATAGATGTGGCCAAACACCTGGGCAACCTGTCCTTCAGAGTCTGGGAGAAGATGAAGGGGAAGGTCAAGTTCAGTCCTGTCATTCTGGACCCAAACACTGCAAACCCCTGTCTCTCTCTGTCTGATGACCTGACCAGTGTGAGACGTGGAGACACAAAGCAGCAGCTCCCTGACAACCCAGAGAGAAACATTAAGTATGCCACTGTTCTGGGCTCTGAGGGCTTCAGCTCAGGGAAACACAGCTGGGAGGTGGAGGTGGGAGATCATCCTGACTGGAATGTGGGTTTGGTTAAAGAGTCAGTTGACAGGAAGGGGGAGTTACGTGCCTCACCAGAATATGGAGTCTGGTGTTTACTGCATCGCAGTGGAAAATACTCTAATGTGCTTGGTGAGACCGTCACAGTGAAGAAGAGTCTCCAGAGGATCAGAGTCCAGCTGGACTATGACAGGGGGGAGCTGTCCTTCTACGACTCTGAGGACAAGACTCACATCTACACTCACAGAGACACTTTCACTGAGAAACTCTACCCATATTTCTCTGTTGGAAAGGCTGGTGATGCAGAGACCATCGATGTCAAACTGAGGCTTTTCTGTGATGTTAAGGGATGTCAGTGAGGTGTTTGTATGAATGAATGTTTGTGTGTGTGTGCGCGCACGTGTGTGTTTGTGTGTGTGTGTGTGTGTGTGTGTGTGTGTAAACTGTGGATTTTAGCTATCTATGTATAAAATATCATGGGCTGGGTTAGGGTTTGACCAATATGGGACCAATAAGGCAGACACTGACATTTTTATTTAAGTATCTTAAGTATTATTCTTGTCAGGATGGAAAATCCTCTGAAACAACTTTTAGACTAAAACTCTCCAAAAAACCCAGACTAATTAAATTATTTTAGGGTTAGCAACTCTGTAAGGCAGGGTGACCCATCACACTTATTCAGTGGTAAGGGAAACTCTGGGATACATTACTACCTTAAAATGAAGAATTAATTTACAAAGACATAACTTAACAATTAAATGAATAAATAAAATGTGCAAATAAAATAAAATGTTGTTGCAGGTTTTTATGTAGCTGTGGTCAGGGAGGAACCTGACTGGCCAAAATCCACCCAATATATCGGTAAACTCTCTAATGCAACATCTTGGTTTCTAATTAGACAACAACATTGTATCAACTGTACAGAATAATTTGCGTGTGATTTGCTTTTTTGTGAATTTTTATTTTTTATTTTTGCTTCAATCATCAGTCATCAGTTTTAGTGTCATATTCCTGGATCTTCTGGTGAAGTATTTCAGTTTTGTGGTCTGTTGGTTTATCCTGTGGAACTGTGATCTGATATGTTTTATGATTCAGTCTTTCACTGTGTAACAACAACCAAACACCAATAAAGTCAAAAATCAATTATGCTTTTGTCTCTTAATAGACTAAATTTTAATATAATTTACATCAGATTGATGCTAGTTACTTATGCATGGTTAAAATACTAGGGATTCATATCAAGGATTCTTGGCTAAAAAGACAGGAAACCCACTACTGTACAAAAGGACCTTTGTAAAACAAAAATAAATAAAGCAATTGCATTTTAATTTAGTGCAGAATCCTCGCTACATATTTGTTTTACTTTCATGTTCGGAGACCTACTGTATTACTCAAAAAACGTTGCAACGCGTTCGTCAATAAGGCTTTTATTTTGAAAGACCATTTTAATTGTTCTATTCTCCCTTTCAGAGTTTTACTTTGAAAGCCAAACTCGGAAGTCATACTGTTTGGTTATTCTGGCTGACTTAACACTAGTATACGCATAGTAGGAAGACGGTGTATTTTGTAACAGCGTGAAGCTAAAGATGTGCTACTTTATTATCATGGATGTTTGTTGTCACCTGACGCAAAGCCGAATAATAAATGATTCACCTCATCAGCAGTGAAATCTTTCATGGACAGTCTCACCGAAGAAGGGGAAATGGGGACGAGATAAGATAAGAACAAGTGCGATACTGAGCAAAGCCCGCTGCTTCCAGTGATGTCCAAAGGTAATGTGTTCAATATTTTACTATAAATGTGATGAACGTATTTTAACCTATTGATCTGCTGTCCTTGTGAGTCCCACAACCGTCTCAGGACCGACACAGGGCTTCAGACCTTGACGGGAGCTGTCAGTCGCAAGTGATGCTGTTTTGTGGGTTGATGAAATAAAATCAGCCGTGCAAAATCAAATAAGTAAAATAAAAAATAAGCACGACAGTAATTTTACGACAATTGATATCAGTTTACGTTCTTCTGATGATGCATTGAGGCCTAGGTCAGGTCGCTTGGTATCAACAGAAATTAAAAGTCTCTCTATCAAGCTAGGTAGCCCACTATTAAGGATTTAGGCCACTGAGACAGCTGGTAAAGTCACAGGATCAGAGAACTTTTCAAAGGTATTATTAATAGTATCTAAAGCAGGAGATAATCAGGCTCTTTTTTTAAGGCTGGCAATAGTGTTAGCACACCTGCAATAAACAGGTTCATTTTGAAATAAGAAAGAAAAAAAGAAAAGTTGAGAATCATTTCATGACCCTGATGTGCATATTTGTGTTGCCACTCTAGGACACGCCTCCAAGGAGAAAAAGACCCTATCAGTGCTGGTTATGGAGGAAGATGGACGCCCCTGCAGCCAATCAGAGTCAAACACCCTGTCAGCCGTGGGCGGGCCAGAACGGCTGGTCCACCGCTTCAACTCAAGGACCCCCCTGCAGCCCCCTACCCAGCTTTCAGCATCTCAGCCTGGGCTTGCCTTCTGACCAGAGTCCCTCCTACGTCGACCTGCAGCCATCCATCCAGGACTATCAGAGCAACTACATCACCTCATCATCCACCAACAAAACTCATTACAGTGCACTGTACCAAGCATCTCATGTTAGCAACAATTCATCAGCCGCCACGCTGGTTGCCAACACCGCTGATCAGAACGCACCTCTCTTTCTTTCAAATGCTAACCAAAGTCTTCACATTTCATCCACGGTTCCAGTTGCAAGCCACGGGAAAAATATACCTCCATCTTCTCTTCCTCTAACAAGTCAAAGACCGCAGCCTAGCAGACCCCAACCCATGTCACTTTGCTCCTCCCACAGCCCTTATGAAGCAATCCCCCCCCCTTTTCAGCCTCCATACACACACCAGGGTATACTGAATGGACTTCAGTCACCATATCAACAAGATCTGCCCATTAGCCCACCATCAGTCGGACAATGTGTAAACCAGGGGCCACAGAGCAAACCTCAACCTACTTTTGGGAGTGTGAATGTGGAGTCTCCTCCTCTGGCTGGAGGTGCTGGATACACACCTAGCCACGTCTCACCCACCTCTCCTATCCAACAGCAACCTCAGTGGACACTTCCACCGCACTATAGGGGTAAGAGTTACCTGTAATACCTGCATGGCACACTGTCATGTTGCAGAGGCACGCATGGGAGGCTGAGTAGTGTATTCTCTGTGATTGAGACACATGAACAAAATCACTTATGAATACACAGGATCTGCTGAACTAGGCTGAACAGTTACTGCTCAGTAGTTCAGAAATCATTTCTATCAACAGTTAGAGGACAATGGGACAGCTGACAACCAGGGCTATCAGAGAACCCACAGCACCTTATCATCCACAAACAATACCCAATCTAATGCACTACACAAAGCATCTCATGTTAACTACACCAACCACAGTGTATGCCAACACTGCTAATCAGAATACACCTGTCATTCTTTCAAACAAGTGGTGTAACCTGACTGAAAACCGACCGCTCAGCAGTTCAGATCACAATATTGTAGCTCTGTGATAGGCTGACCTAGGATTTTGCCTCCATCTTCCCCTTCCTTTGTCTAACTTCTCCGTCTTTTCCTCAGGAGCCGTATACGAGTCTGTCCCTGATGCAGCTGCCCATCCTTACAAAGAGCCATCACAGGACGGGAACATCCTGCCGCCGGTGGGGAAAATAACAGCACCAAAAACTCATTAAAGGGCAAATCCACCCTCAAACACTTAAACACTGTCTGTTTTCA
This sequence comes from Centroberyx gerrardi, assembly GCF_048128805.1. Lineage (NCBI taxonomy): Eukaryota > Metazoa > Chordata > Actinopteri > Beryciformes > Berycidae > Centroberyx > Centroberyx gerrardi. The sequence goes on along the minus strand of NC_136004.1, from coordinate 28,370,389 downwards.
CTGTCTTTGGCCAAGGTACTGATATTTCATGAAATTGTACTTTGACAACAGTTCCAAACACTTGAAATGTAAAGTTAGTAAAGTAAATAATTCAACAACACTTTCCTTACATGAATCTTGTCCTTGTTACTGTTATGGTGCAGTTGTTTTCCTGAGGTATCATCAAAAATAGGATCTTTCTTCCTTTTATTTATTTTTTGTCTTTGTAGGAATGAGCCTTAGCAGTCAAACAGTTAATATACATAAACAAGGTACACAATAACATGTTTAATGTTATTTACTCTGAAAGGTATCATGCTAACAACACCACCTGCTGGTAATAAAGTCAGATGGCAGCATTTCCCACCATTACTGTAACAGTTAACTCATGACAGAGGTAAATGAAACTGAAAGTAGATTTTGACATTGTTGAACAGAGCGGAGACGCCATTACAGGGTGTGAGATCTCTACTGAAAAACACACTTTTGGAGGATTGTAAGCAGCAAGTTGAAGTGAATGTGATTTGGTGAGTCTTGATATTGAAAAAGATAATTCAGATATCAAAGCAAATGGCTGAGAAAATTGCTCTTTTTGAAAGTTTCCTGAGTTGCCATGTGTGTTCAGAGACTTTCAGAGATCCTGTGTCTCTGGGCTGCAGCCACAGCTTCTGTTCCAGCTGCCTGAAACAATTCTGGGAACAAACTAAAGACAAAAACTGTCCCATTTGTAAAAGAAAATCCTCAAAGGATCATCTACTTGTGAACTTTACACTGAAGGAACTAGCTGACTCCTATGCTGGGAGACAGAAAGCTGGGTCATCTGAGATGGATAAAGGAGAGGAGAAAGTGGAGGTGGTGTGTAGTAAACATCCAGAAGTGCCTAAATGGTTCTGTAAGGAGGAACAGAGAGCTGTGTGTCATGTCTGTGAGTTCCCCTACCAGCATGGTCACAAGGTGGTTCCTATAGAAGAAGCAGTCAGTGACCTGAAGCAGCAGCTGAAATCTGACTTAAAGTCTCTACTGGACAAGAGGAACAAATACAAAGAGGTTGAGGAGACATACAACGAAGTGGTTCAACACTCCAAGAAACAGGTGTTGGCCACAGAGAAGCAGATCAGAGCAGAGTTCAACAAGCTCCACCAGTTCCTGAAAGAGGAAGAGGAGGCCAGACTGGCGGCCCTGAAGAAGGAAGAGGAGCAGAAGCGGAAGACTATCGCCAGAGAGATGAAGATCATTCAGGAGAAGATCTCCTCTCTCTCAGACAGTATCTCTGCTGTTGAAAAAGACCTGCAGAAACACAATGTGCCATTCCTCACCAGTTATAAACCCACTCAGACCAGCGCCAGAGCCCAGTGCTCACTGTCAGATCCACAACTGGTCTCAGGAGCGCTGATAGATGTGGCCAAACACCTGGGCAACCTGTCCTTCAGAGTCTGGGAGAAGATGAAGGGGAAGGTCAAGTTCAGTCCTGTCATTCTGGATCCAAACACTGCACGCCCCCGTCTCTCTCTGTCTGATGGCCTGACCAGTGTGAGAAATGGAGGGACAAAGCAGCTCCCTGACAACCCAGAGAGAAACACTTACTATAACCATGTTCTGGGCTCTGAGGGCTTCAGCTCAGGGAAACACAGCTGGGAGGTGGAGGTGGGAGATCATCCTGACTGGAATGTGGGTTTGGCAAAAGAGTCAGTTGACAGGAAGGGGAAGTTATGTGCCTCACCAGAATATGGAATCTGGTGTTTACTGCATCGCAGTGGAAAATACAATACTGGGCCTGGTGAGACTCTCACAGTGAAGAAGAGTCTCCAGAGGATCAGAGTCCAGCTGGACTATGACAGGGGGGAGCTGTCCTTCTACGACTCTGAGGACAAGACTCACATCTACACTCACAGAGACACTTTCACTGAGAAACTCTACCCATATTTCTCTATTGGAAAGGCTGGTGATGCAGAGACCATTGATATCAAAGTCTGTCAAGCTGAGGTTTCTCTGTGATATTAAGGGATGTTAGTTAGGTGTGTATTTCTCTGTGTGTGTGTGTGTGTGTGTGTGTGCATGGTGTGTGTGTGTGGTGCGCATGTGTATGTGTATGTGTAAACTGTGGGTTTTCTCATTTGAGATTTTACCTGTCCATGTCTAAAATATCATGGGTTGATGTTGGGTTTGACCGATACAGGTTTTGGAAAGCCAATACTAATATTTTTAGATTGAAGTCGCCGATAGCCAATATTTTATGCCAATATTGAACATCTTTAAATTGTCCATTTTCATTTAAAAAATTAAGGACTCAGTGATTCCCCCAAAATGTTATTCTTGTCAGGGTAGAAAAGTCTCTGAAACAGCATTTAGACCACGATGGGACACTAGAACTCTGCATGTAAACCCAAACTAATTAATTTTCTTTAGTGTTAGTAGCTCTTTAAGGCAGGGTGACACATCTCATCTATTCAGAGGTAGGGTAAACTGGGAAACATTACTATCTTAAAATGAAGAATTCATTTCCAAAGATTAATGATTAATGATTCAATGAATAAAGAAAATGTGCAAAGATAATGCAATTTTGTTGCAAGGTTTTATATAGCTGTGATGGAAGAACCTGACATGACCAAATCCATCCAATATATTACAGTAATGCAGGTAATTAGGTAAAATGGCTTTCATGTTCTTTTCTTACTTTTCTTAGAAATCATTGTAATGATTGTCATCATGCTGCTTTCTTGGCAAGATTTTCCTTGAAAAATAGATTTTGATTCTCAATGGGACTACATGGTGAGATAAAGGTTAAATGATGATGATACTCCTAAATGATGAAACATCATTAAATCATCAGGAGAGAGACTGATATTTGTTAGATTATTGCTAATTAGCCCAGTCAGCAACATCTTGGTTTACAATTAATATATCAACTGTACACTATAATTTGCTTGGTTTCATATTTGTGATTTTTTTCTTTCTTTCATCATCAGTCATCAGTTTTAGTGTCATATTCCTGGATCTTCTGGTGAAGTATTTCAGTTTTGTGGTCTGTTGGTTTATCCTGTGGAACTGTGATCTGATATGTTTTATGATTCAGTCTTTCACTGTGTAACAACAACCAAACACCAATAAAGTCAAAAATCAATTATGCTTTTGTCTCTTAATAGACTAAATTTTAATATAATTTACATCAGATTGATGCTAGTTACTTATGCATGGTTAAAATACTAGGGATTCATATCAAGGATTCTTGGCTAAAAAGACAGGAAACCCACTACTGTACAAAAGGACCTTTGTAAAACAAAAATAAATAAAGCAATTGCATTTTAATTTAGTGCAGAATCCTCGCTACATATTTGTTTTACTTTCATGTTCGGAGACCTACTGTATTACTCAAAAAACGTTGCAACGCGTTCGTCAATAAGGCTTTTATTTTGAAAGACCATTTTAATTGTTCTATTCTCCCTTTCAGAGTTTTACTTTGAAAGCCAAACTCGGAAGTCATACTGTTTGGTTATTCTGGCTGACTTAACACTAGTATACGCATAGTAGGAAGACGGTGTATTTTGTAACAGCGTGAAGCTAAAGATGTGCTACTTTATTATCATGGATGTTTGTTGTCACCTGACGCAAAGCCGAATAATAAATGATTCACCTCATCAGCAGTGAAATCTTTCATGGACAGTCTCACCGAAGAAGGGGAAATGGGGACGAGATAAGATAAGAACAAGTGCGATACTGAGCAAAGCCCGCTGCTTCCAGTGATGTCCAAAGGTAATGTGTTCAATATTTTACTATAAATGTGATGAACGTATTTTAACCTATTGATCTGCTGTCCTTGTGAGTCCCACAACCGTCTCAGGACCGACACAGGGCTTCAGACCTTGACGGGAGCTGTCAGTCGCAAGTGATGCTGTTTTGTGGGTTGATGAAATAAAATCAGCCGTGCAAAATAAAATAAGTAAAATAAAAAATAAGCACGACAGTAATTTTACGACAATTGATATCAGTTTACGTTCTTCTGATGATGCATTGAGGCCTAGGTCAGGTCGCTTGGTATCAACAGAAATTAAAAGTCTCTCTATCAAGCTAGGTAGCCCACTATTAAGGATTTAGGCCACTGAGACAGCTGGTAAAGTCACAGGATCAGAGAACTTTTCAAAGGTATTATTAATAGTATCTAAAGCAGGAGATAATCAGGCTCTTTTTTTAAGGCTGGCAATAGTGTTAGCACACCTGCAATAAACAGGTTCATTTTGAAATAAGAAAGAAAAAAAGAAAAGTTGAGAATCATTTCATGACCCTGATGTGCATATTTGTGTTGCCACTCTAGGACACGCCTCCAAGGAGAAAAAGACCCTATCAGTGCTGGTTATGGAGGAAGATGGACGCCCCTGCAGCCAATCAGAGTCAAACACCCTGTCAGCCGTGGGCGGGCCAGAACGGCTGGTCCACCGCTTCAACTCAAGGACCCCCCTGCAGCCCCCTACCCAGCTTTCAGCATCTCAGCCTGGGCTTGCCTTCTGACCAGAGTCCCTCCTACGTCGACCTGCAGCCATCCATCCAGGACTATCAGAGCAACTACATCACCTCATCATCCACCAACAAAACTCATTACAGTGCACTGTACCAAGCATCTCATGTTAGCAACAATTCATCAGCCGCCACGCTGGTTGCCAACACCGCTGATCAGAACGCACCTCTCTTTCTTTCAAATGCTAACCAAAGTCTTCACATTTCATCCACGGTTCCAGTTGCAAGCCACGGAAAAAATATACCTCCATCTTCTCTTCCTCTAACAAGTCAAAGGCCGCAGCCTAGCAGACCCCAACCCATGTCACTTTGCTCCTCCCACAGCCCTTATGAAGCAATCCCCCCCCCTTTTCAGCCTCCATACACACACCAGGGTATACTGAATGGACTTCAGTCACCATATCAACAAGATCTGCCCATTAGCCCACCATCAGTCGGACAATGTGTAAACCAGGGGCCGCAGAGCAAACCTCAACCTACTTTTGGGAGTGTGAATGTGGAGTCTCCTCCTCTGGCTGGAGGTGCTGGATACACACCTAGCCACGTCTCACCCACCTCTCCTATCCAACAGCAACCTCAGTGGACACTTCCACCGCACTATAGGGGTAAGAGTTACCTGTAATACCTGCATGGCACACTGTCATGTTGCAGAGAAACGCATGGGAGGCTGAGTAGTGTATTCACTGTGATTAAGACACTTGAACAAAATAATTTATGAATACACAGGATCTGCTGAACTAGGCTGAACAGTTACTGCTCAGTAGTTCAGAAATCATTTCTATCAACAGTTAGAGGACAATGGGACAGCTGACAGCCAGGGCTATCAGAGAAACCACAGCACCTTATCAACCACAAACAATACCCAATCTAATGCACTACACAAAGCATCTCATGTTAACTACACCAACCACAGTGTATGCCAACACTGCTAATCAGAATACACCTCTCATTCTTTCAAACAAGTGGTGTAACCTGACTGAAAACAGACCGCTCAGCAGTTCAGATCACAATATTGTAGCTCTGTGATAGGCTGACCTAGGATTTTGCCTCCATCTTCCCCTTCCTTTGTCTAACTTCTCCGTCTTTTCCTCAGGAGCCGTATACGAGTCTGTCCCTGATGCAGCTGCCCATCCTTACAAAGAGCCATCACAGGACGGGAACATCCTGCCGCCGGTGGGGAAAATAACAGCGCCAAAAACTCATTAAAGGGCAAATCCACCCTCAAACACTTAAACACTGTTAAAAAAATGGCTGTTGGCGATGTAGCTTGGATTATGTGGGAAACGTAGGAAATCACTAACTGAAGTAGAAGTAGACGAAGCAGGTTGAGGAATTGAACATAAAATATAAAATTATTAACATTTTGGCATAATTCTGGCTGTGAACAGTCATGCTTTTTTACTATGTCTGTTTGACTGCCAGATATCACCTCAGCACAGTCTAGAAAAACAAAATCTCACACCAAAAAAGTTGGTAAAAAAATGGTACGTTTGAAATGTTTAGGTGTGTTTGTACGCTAGTGAGTCGTCATATCTTCTCTCTCTAGTCCCCCAACTCTGAGTCTCGTTATGGCCTGGACCCTAAGCTCCTGCCCAGCGCTGTAAGTCCTACTCTCATTCTCACTCTTCACTCTTATTTTTATCATCTTTTCTTTCATTTTTCCAAATCCTCTGACACTGCAACACCACTGCATAACCCACCCTTGATTGAAGTTTTACAATACTCTTGTTGATTGACAATATTCTACTTCTCTGTCTTTCTCTCTCTCTCTCTCTCTCTCTCTCTCTCTCTCTCCCTCTCAGGTGAAGGTGATGGCGGAGGACAGGGCAGAGTGGGAGGGCAAAGTCTTTGTGTCCGAGCCCAGTTCCTCTCTTCCTCCTCTGGCAACCACTTCCTGTATCATAGAGGATAGAGGTGAACACATACACTTTTGTCTAGATCTGTGTTGCTGAGGCATACGCCATGATTGTGCATTTTCTCCTTTTCAAACCTATCCCAGCTCCCTGTCGGTATGGCTGGGCATTGTCAAGGAGTCAGTATCAATATTATGGGTCCCAATTTGATACAAACTATACAGTGTATCTTTCTAGCATTGTGACACATGATTATGTGCATTGTTGATATTGATTAGGGGACAAAGTGAGGCAAAACTCATTTTAATAATTCCATTCTTCTTAAATAGGCAAACTGAATGTAAGGAATGCAGACTTCTGTGTGAAATAACTAAAAAAAACTTGTAATAAGATGTAAACGCATTGGAAATGCATAATTCTCTGCAAATTGCTAGTAAGCAGGCTCGGTTTTATCAGATTTTACCGCAGGCTGTTGGAACATTCAAGTGGTGTCTAGATAGTTATATGGGAAGTTGTTATATTATCAGGGTTTAAAAAACAGTTGCTTTGAGATTAGCTGGCACTGGCTAAATGCTGCCAGCAATTACTATTGACAGAAGTAGTTTGGTCAAGCGGGGCCTCTGTACTTCTTGGAGCCACAGTGAAACGATCACTACAGTGCCACCTGCAGGAGTGGAGTCTTTATAAAGACAAAAAAAAAAAAAATTACAGAATGAATTCTGAATTAGAAAAAATAATATCGCAATGTATTGGTGTATGTATAATTTTTTTTTTAATTTTCACCCAGCCCTACCCATCAGCATACTGTGTTTCGCTGTACTTTAAACTAACCTCCACATGTGATCAGTGACTTTGTCTCTGTTGAACTCCAGGTAACGCGAGTCCCTGTGCCATCCGCTCCACCTCATACTGTGTGCCCAGTGAAGGCCAGATCGCCCTGCTCAGCCGCCTGCCCCTGGGAGCTCTGGTCACCCCTCTGGCAGCACAAACCGCTGGAGAGGTTGGTGTTTCACTCAGTCACTGAAGACATTTATTCTCTGTTGGCTTGATGCTGGATGTAAAACAATTTTGCCCGGTTAGAGACCACATTTTTGATTGCCATTGATATAATCACGATTGTTAACATGTATAGCTTGTGTGTGTGTGTATGTTTGTCCCCCCAGCAGCCCCTGCCGGTACGCAGTGAGCCAGAGTGTGTGAGTGGTTGTGGGGACTGCGGGGCCTCCATGTGCCCCGCTATGGGCTGGCAGGACTGTGGCCAGAGGTTTTACTGCCCCTTCTGTGGTAAACTCAGTGAAGGTACGACACACACCGCTGCCTTTGGACGAAACACTCACCTCTTTCCGAAGTAAAATAGCAAAATAGCATATTTTTTTTTACAGCTGACGCTCTTTCCCAGAGTGATTTAGAAAGTGTGAATACATCAAGGTTCAGTGTCTTTCTCAAGAACGCTTCGACAACACACACGGCTGTTAATGCACGCACGTTGGTTGATGCAGGGGTCGAACCTGTGACCTTTTAGCTAAACAGTTGGTTTTTGGCTTTGTTAGCTAGGTAACTAGCCAGCAAGCTAATTTAACAAAGCAAATGATGTCTATGTTAACACACAGCTACTAGCAACTTCTAACGCTAGCTACTCGCTGTGTAAATTTAGCTGTGTTCACAACAAGACCGTAATGGTTATGCAGCTAACCAGCAGATACTATGTAGCTAACAAGCTGACATCATCTAAACACAAAATTGATCAGATCTATCAGTCATGAAAGGATCAGTTCCCAGTCAAAAACGGCACAGAAATGAACCGTGTGTATTCCACACCGTTCAGACGAACAAATTCAAAGTTCAGAAATGATCAGCCATTGCTGCCCAAAAGCTGCAGACCTCCACTATGGCTGCCAGAAGGTGCGTTATGTCACCTGAAAGCCCTTTATAGAAAATAGACTGCATGGTTAACTGCCATAGTGTTTGGTAAAGCGACCCCGATTGTAATTTCTGGCGTTTGTAGCCTGATTTTCATGCAGCAGCAGTGATCTCTGTTCTCCTGTGTCTCAGTGCCATGGCAACACTACCAGCCCACCAAAGGAGTGGAAGGTGTTCGGGTCGATAGAGACAAGAGGCCCGAACTCAGTACGGGATCCTATGAGATACTCAACTCTGAAAAGGTAAGACTGACTTTCTACTATTGTCAGTGTGTGTTAGTATACATTACCTGCACTTGAATATGTGCATTGGCATGTGTGTGTATGTCTGTGGTGTGGTATGAAGTGTGTGTGGCTGTATAGTACATGTGTGCGACAGGGATTGCCAAACATTTTCATGCCAGGGTTAGGGTTAGGGTTTTTTTTTTCTCTTCTAATGTTGCGCTGTTCTGTTGTGCGTTTCCTCGCGCTCCATACAGGTGATGCTGTCAAATGGGGCTAAAGCAACATCCAGTAAACATTTCATTCTGTTTCTTGTTTATTTAATTTCATTTATTTATATATTTATTTATTACAAAAAAAAAATATATATATATAATGGGATGGGGGGACCCTCTCCAGATGATGGCACCCTCCTGCGTTGAACCCCACTTCGGAAAAAAATATGGTGAAAGCTGCTGTTCCGTGTGTCACAGTGTGTGTGTGTGTGTGTGTGTGTGTGTGTGTGTGTGTGTGTGTGTGTGTGTGTGTGTTAAATTATTGTTGTGTTTCATCCCAGGGTGAACCTGCTGCACTGCTCCTAGCCATAGATGTGTCTGCCTCAGCGCTGAGAGGAGGATATTTGGACTTTGTAACACAACAAATACACACTCTGCTCACCTCTCTGAATAGGTACAACTCACACACACACACACACACACACACACACCTACTTAATGGTATTCCTACGCAGATCTGGAAAGTCTGGAAAATAAATTTGATCATCTTCCAGGATTGTACAAAAAGTCTGGGAAAAATCAGTGTTGGGTCAGTCCCAATACACCTACAATATAAATGCAAATGTACGCAGCTGTAGACCCCACCATCACATGCTGGGATATGTGAGTGTATGTGCTGACACTTTTAGGCTTACTGTGCATTTATGAGCTATCAGATATATCAGAAGAAATTTCACATGAATGCCCTCCAAAGTCGGATGATGAAGTCAGAAATATTCCCGAGCTTGTCAGTTATGTCGCAGTGGTGACTGCAGTGGGGAATGGTGATTTGTTTGAATGAAGTTCGTCAAATTAGCTTATTAAGCTGCAGGAGGTCTATATTTGTTTATTGTATTGGGTTTGATTTTACGAAAAAAATAGCACTTGAATGCAACACTGTTTATGAGCAGCTTTGGAAGTCCCAAGTCGGACCTTCCTACCAGCACATGAACGCACCGTGAAGTCAGGATGTGCATCATCTCAAGGACATGTACATCGTGACATGAGTTAGTTAATGTGCGTAATGTCTGACAGTTATAGTGCAGTTATAGTGTTTCTCAAGAGGAAGGAATGCTGTTATTACACGCATATATCATGTTTCTGTGGACTTGTTATTCTCTTTATTTGCTTACCTTTCTGTATGATCCTGTCCAGATGTATTATAGTTACAGGAGGCATACTGTTCTCTCTCAACAGTGGCCCCTTTTTATACTAGTTTGTGCAGACTAGTACAACAAACACTAGTGTGCTGTCTGCAGTACCGAGGTCCCTGGGAAAATACAACCCATGAATCATCATATGTCAATCATCGTTCAGCAATGTCTTCTGCGGGATTATACGGAAAGGCACGATGCATGGCACTCACTTTCACTGCATTAACACTATAGACATATGGTGAGAAAGAAGTTTCTGTATGCTATAGGCCTAATAACTTTATTTATATAGCACCTTTAATAACAGAGTTTACAAAGCGTTTTTGGCAGTCAAAATAAAAGCAGAATACTCAAAATGAATTTGTAAAAGCAATGGAACAGTGTGAAACAGGAATTAAATTAAGAGAAAAGAAGAGGAGGAGAGGACAGAGGTGGAGCAGAGCAACATCTTATTTATATTCTATTTTTCTTTGCTGTATCCTCTTTCTGTTTTCGGCTGCAACAACCCAGTTTCCCCACGGGAATCTCTAAAGTTGAATCTTATTTGTCCGATCTGTTGCAGGGAGGACGGTGCTGCCCGGTCAGACGTCCGGGTTGGTTTGATGACGTACGACAGCAGGATCCACCTGTACGACCTCAGCCCCGCCCTGTCCCGCCCGCACATGCTGGTCGTCACGGAGACGGAGGACCTGCAGCTTCCTGTGAGGGAGGGGCTTCTGGTGTCCCTCAAAGACTGTATAGACAACATTGACAGGTGACAGACGTATTGATTGGCAGCGTTTGACAGGCGATGGATGTATTTTGTAAAAGCCTGTCCTCATCTAACTTGTTATACCTCACCCTTATAGGTAGCAGCCTACTTTTTATGTAATGTTCTACTGTTAAAACTGCATTATGCAAGATTATTATGTAAAAATTCACCTGTCTTCTCAGCCAAAATCACAAAGTTGGGCTGCAACAGAGAGGACTGTCCCATCTCTCGGTACTGAAGTCCTCAAAATTCAAACAGTTACCTCTCTTGAAGCCGACAGTGCAGCTTTAATTATTCCTCAGTGTAACCGTGTGTTGTGTGTTTGTGTCCAGTGTGTTGCAGCTCATTCCTCTCTTCAGTCCAGAGTGTGATGACTCCAGTGGAGTTCCTCTGGATCTGCCTGTCAAAGCAGCGCTGGCCATACTGCAGGTCAGTAAACACAACACAAGCACTGACCAGTCCCCGGTCAAAGTCTATTGAAAGTTTATTTTGTACAGTATGTATTGAGGCTGCACAATTATGGTTAAAAGAATAATCCTGATTAATATGCAGGCTACTGTGACCACAATTGATAGTTTGTGGGAGAAAAGTTATTTTACTGCATTGTTTGCATCCTCTATTTACATCTTGACTATTTTCAATTACAGTGGACGCGGCAAAAATAAATGAAATGTTTCAGTACAGCCGATATACCAATATCGAGATATTTGATTATACACGATTAATTGTGAAGCTCTAGTATGGATTAAGTGGTGTCATGTGCTATAAAGAACGTTGTGGAAGCATTTGTTCTGTACTGTATACTTCTACATGCTTTTGTTGTTGGTCTTTTTGTTGGTTTCCTGTTACACCAGGGCAGTGCGAGGAAAACACTGGGATCTTTTGTGAGCCGTTGGTGTGAGAATCTAAAGACTTTATTTTGTTGGTTTCTAGGCGATGAGTTGTCCAGGCAAACTGCTGATCTTCCATACTGCCCCTCTGATAGAGAGGGGACACACACACTCCTCCTCAGGGTTCTTTGGCTCCAACAAACCAAAGGTAAAACACACACACACACACACACACAAATATACTCACACACCTATTCAACTCCCGCTAATTCATTTGGGGCAACAGGGGCAAACTGAGAATTTCCCTACAGGGATCATTAAATATCACAGTATTATTATTACATTATTAATTCCCTCCTATTTTGTTTTGTTTTTCCAGTCCATCTTTCAGCCATCGGAGCTAGCTGTCTCATTGGCCAAGGAGTGCGTCGGTCAGGGCTGCGGGGTGCACCTGTTTGTCCTCTCCCAGCAGGATGTGGGCGGGGCTTGGCCGGGACACGTTCCATATCTAACAGGTGGAGCTCTGCACACCTACAGCCACCTCCAGGTATAGCGGCTGCTCCTCCCAGCACTGGAAATAGCATGAAAGTAGCACACGCACCTGTGCACCGATCATTATTTTAGCCTATCAACCTATCTGAAGAAGTTTTGAAGTTTTGTATGTATAACTAACAATCATCTGTTTATGTTAATATACTGTATATGCAGTCACTACAGGACTAACCGCTGTGTGCAGTTTACTGACGTCACGTTACATGATTTCTGGGTATAGAAGTCCTCAAAACTCAAACCGTTACCTCTCACTGCCGTTTAGGGCTGCGTAAACTGCTTCGTGAGCCTTTGGGTAAGAGTTGGATGTTCCAGTGCGGCCTGATTTTATTTATTTTCACAACAGGGGGAACTGGACAGGGAGCGTTTCAGCACCGATCTGAGGAGGACTGTGGAGACGGACACAGGCTACAAGGCCCAGCTCAGGATTTATGTCAGCAAAGGTGAGAGAGAGAGAGAGACTGTGGCCGATTATCAAATCCAGGAACGCTGAGTCGATACTTGTCCTTGTGTCCTTGTGGAGAAAGTTCTTCCCAAGTTGTCTTGGAGAGAACGATCTCCTCATGAAAGCGAACAGAGAAGCTTCCTTACAGTTTGAGATGGACTGTGTGCTTCAGGTCGCGCGTGTGATTAATTAAGACACACAGCTGTTCATTTTCCAACCTGTTAACCGGCTCTGAACTGTAGACTCGCCATGAATCTTGGGGCTTTCAATTCGTCCTCGTCGGTCAAGTAAACTTCCTGGATCTTTATTAGTCCTCTGTCCTCTTGTTCTTTTGTTTTCAGTGGTTAGATATTATATAAAACGCACAAGAACACATATTGAGAAAGAGCCTGTGTGTATGATTTTTCAGCTGATAACCCTTCAAAATCCCTCTGATAACATTATTATTCCCCGTTTCCCCAGACTTGCGTGTGTCCGGCTGTTATGGACTGTTCATCCCCGGGCCTAGCCCCTGTCAGGTCGCCATGGCAACCCTTGATTGGTGGACAACGCTGGCAGTGGAGCTCACACACACCAGAGCTCTGGATGAGAAGAGGGGTGCAGCCATACAGGTGGGTAGAGCGGAGTCGGGATAGGATTGGATGTTTTTTTTTGTTTTTTTTTGCCAGTTTACATTAAAAATGTGTGGGATTTACAAAACTGTGACTTTTGGAAGAAGTTTTTACTCCACTGTCCAGGGCCTGCTGATGGAGTGGGGGGTTTACTGACTACTTTTCAATTGATAAATGGATGTTGTTGTAACAGTTAAAGAGTTTGGTTTCTAAATGAGATATCCACCATTTGGAGGAAAGCATGAAAACAAATGATTTTACTTTTTTAAGGCAAGTAGGTAAGTCAAAGCCCTTTGTTGACAATGTAATAACATTTTGAAGCTGTTGTATAGAAGAAAAGTAATCATTACCTGAACTTCATCATTCAGTATCTATAAGGATATAAGGATATTCACTACTGAATATCAGACATTATAGACAAGATGGTTTCCGTTCGGTTTTCGTTCTCATTTTATAGATCACCACCATATAACCCTCTTCTTCCTCCTCCTCCTCCTCCGTCTCCTTCCTGTTTCCCAGGTTGTAGTGTCTTACAGCACCCAGACAGGAGACAGGAGGACCAGGGTTCACACTCTGACCCTGCGATGCTCACGCCACCTGCTGGACGCTTTCCGCCACTGCCAGGCTCAAACGCTACTCGCCTTCTACTGCAAGAAGAGTAAGGAATTCATGCTGTACATTAATTTCCCTGCATGTCGACATTTTGGAATGAAATTTTGCATTAACATAGATCAAGCTTGTGTCAATTTTAAGTTCCAAGTATGCAGAATACATTCTCAAGCAGAATTACAGAGACAAATCAAACCATGTAACCTGAAATTCAAGTACAAAGCAAAGCTGTGGTCACAAAGTTCACAAAATAAAGCTATTATGTCATTAAAGGTGCTATGTGTAACATTATTAAACATCCATATGTCATGGTCAGATTAATTGTGATACCTTCTCATGATTTCTGTAAACCATTTTAGTGCTACTGTTTCTCAAAATTAAGACCACATTTCCCATAAACCCTGTTGCTTCCTATCTCTCTCTCTCTCTCTCTCTATCTTTGCTTCTACGGCCAAAGGTTTTCTCTTTGTCTTTGCTGAAGAAGATAAACATGTTGGAAGTGATTTTTTCCATCGGCCTTTCACTCTTTCCACCATCTGTCGTTACGAGAAACACTGAAAGCTTTAGCTCCGTTTGCTCTGGAGGAACAGCGCCCTCTTCCTGTTTTGTGCCATAAAGCAGATTAAAACTGCACAAAACCGTAAAACAGATTCCTCGCCAAATCGGTGACACAATGTAAAATGCAGTGTAGAAGCCAGTAGAGGCTGCCAGTCTTCTTGGTGATGGTCTCATTTGTTTGCACTAATTATACTTATGTCTAAAAATGAATGTGGTAATGATTTATTAAGGTTAAAATGTGACACCTTGAGGGAACTTTAAATTAGCCCAGTAGGATAAGATGCATTTGTGCTCTGCTGTGCCTGTCCAGTGTACTGTGCAGCGCTGGAGCGCCCTCTGCAGGAGCTGAGGGAGGAGCTGCAGACGGAGGTGACAGAAGCGTTGGCCTCCTACCGCAAACACTGCAGCTCCGCCTCGGTGTCTACTGGACAGGTGAGGTTCAGACAGACCGCACACACAGATACATGACTGCAGTGAAAACATACACTCTATCAAACCTGTTATAGTTACACATTAAAACATGCTGCCTTCCAAATCACATTTTGGAATTTTGGATTGGATGTGGATTTTGGAAAAGAGTTTTAGGAGCGTAGAGACTCTCTAGCTTTAAGTTAATTAAAGTTTTATTCCTATCCTTTATAACCTTTTTGCTCTTTGTTTTCCATCTACATGTCTATTCTTCGCTGCTGTGGTGCTGCTGTGGTTTCCCCTCAGGGAAATTCCCCTCAAGTTCATCTTATTTTATCTTTCTGTTTCTTCACCACAAAGCCAAACTGAACTAGGCCATGAGTTAAATTTGAAACTACTTGATCTCACATACTCTGTGTGTGTGTGTCTGTGTGTGTGTGTGTGTGTGTGTGTGTGTGTGTGTGTCCTAGCTGGTCCTCCCTCAGTACCTGCGAGCCCTCCCGGTCTACATCAACAGTCTGAGGAAGAGCGAGGTGCTGCTGCCGGGCCTGCGGAGCTCCGTCCACCAGCGGCTGCAGCAGCGCTGCCAGGTGCTCAGCATGGACGCCTGCAGCACCGCCACACACTTCTACCCCCTGCTGGTGCCGCTGGTCAGTACGACACACACACCGCACTCTGTGTTGATTAGGGTGAGACCGATATATCAGGCCGATATTCTGCCCTGCAAAGCTAAAGAGCAAGACAGAGTAAAACTGAGAAAAATTACTTCATTATCTTCATCTTCATCGTCTCCTGAAGAGACACAAAAGTACTTTTAATGAAGAACTTTGTAACGTAACTAGTTACGCTTTAAAGTCAAGATGAAATGAAAATTGCATTTTTAACCCTTTTAGATCACATCCCCGGTCATATTGTGCACCTATTTAACAATATATGCCAAAAAAAATACAAAAAATCTATTTCTTTGTATTCTTATATCAAAATCCAATCATGTTTTCTTCCTGTAAAACAAAATATGCCGTGTGCTTACGTAAGCATGAACCAACCAATTTCAACCAATAATATCATGACACAACAGGTGAGGGAGGTGTGTGTGGAGCCAACAGTCCTCTGTAGCTCCATTTCTCTCTCTAGCTCCGTATCGCGCTAAAGTCTAAGCCCCGCCCACTGTTTAGCGGTCCAATCAAATGCGAAGGATTTGATTTCAATCCCTCTTGTAACTGTACACCGCTCAAATATTCCGTTTCACTGGGAAATACGTCACAGTACAGAAGCTAAAGACGCTCTAACTTCCGTTTCAGTGGGACTTTAAGATAAGTAACAAAGTAACTCATTTTAAAAGTAACTTTCCTCAACATTGCATATAATATTGAAGTAGCGACCTTGGCATTGCCTCTTTTTGCCTTTGTAGAAAGCCAGACGTTTCTTACAGCCTATACATCTCTGTAGAGATTCTGGTTGATAATTTTCCTCCCGCTCGGTCGCCTGCAGCCGCTGTCAGCTGACGGCTCCGGTGACGCCGGCCCTCCAAGCCTGGAGGGGGCGCTACGCTGCAGTGCCGCCTGCCTGGAGCCCAGGGGCCTCTATTTGGTCCACGGGCCCCTCGCCCTGCTGCTGTGGGTGGGCACCCACGTCCCGGCGTGCACCCTGGTCCAGCTCTTCAACACCAGCTGCTTCTCGTCCCTGCCCTCTGGAGAGGTGAGAGATTCGAGGGAAGGAGGATGGAGACTGGAGGGGAAGAGTGAGATGGAGTCAAGTCAAAATTCTAGTTTATTTATAGAGCACATTTCATACAGGGATTTCACAAACATGAATACAATTAAAAACAAGGGAAATACTCACATTTATGAGCTGGTAATTCCCCTGCCATGCTTTTATCAAGTTTTGTCAATGATGCTATATTCTGGGCGTGCTCACAGAGAGGTCACAAGGTCAAAGGTCAAAGGAGGACGTAGTGGAGGAGAGGAGGAGGTAGTGGAAGAGAGGAGGAGGTAGTGGAAGACAGGAGGAGGTAGTGGAGGAGAGGAGGACGTAGTGGAGGAGAGGAGGACGTAATGGAGGAAAGGAGGACATAGTGGAAGAAAGGAGGAGGTAGTGGAAGAGAGGAGGAGGTAGTGAAGGAGCGGAGGAGGTAGTGAAGGAGCGGAGGAGGTAGTGGAGGAGAGGAGGAGGTAGTGAAGGAGCGGAGGAGGTAGTGGAGGAGAGGAGGAGGTAGTGGAGGAGAGGAGGAGGTAGTGGAGGAAAGGAGGACATAGTGGAAGAAAGGAGGAGGTAGTGGAGGAGAGGAGGAGGTAGTGGAGGAGAGGAGGAGGTAGTGGAGGAGAGGAGGAGATAGTGGAGGAAAGGAGGAGGTAGTGGAGGAAAGGAGGAGGTAGTGGAGGAAAGGAGGATGTAGTGGAGGAAAGGAGGAGGTAGTGGAGGAAAGGAGGAGGTAGTGGAGGAAAGGAGGAGGTAGTGGAGGAGGTAGTGGAGGAGCGGAGGAGGTAGTGGAGGAAAGGAGGAGGTAGTGGAGGAGAGGAGGACGTAGTGGAAGAAAGGAGGAGGTAGTGGAGGAAAGGAGGAGGTAGTGGAGGAGAGGAGGAGGTAGTGGAGGAAAGGAGGAGGTAGTGGAGGAAAGGAGGAGATAGTGGAGGAGAGGAGGAGGTAGTGGAGGAAAGGAGGAGGTAGTGGAGGAGAGGAGGAGGTAGTGGAGGAGAGGAGGTGGTAGTGGAGGAGAGGAGGAGGTAGTGGAGGAAAGGAGGAGGTAGTGGAGGAGAGGAGGAGGTAGTGGAGGAGAGGAGGAGGTAGTGGAGGAAAGGAGGAGGTAGTGGAGGAAAGGAGGAGGTAGTGGAGGAGAGGAGGAGGTAGTGGAGGAAAGGAGGACGTAGTGGAGGAAAGGAGGAGGTAGTGGAGGAGAGGAGGAGGTAGTGGAGGAAAGGAGGACGTAGTGGAGGAGAGGAGGAGGTAGTGGAGGAAAGGAGGAGGTAGTGGAGGAAAGGAGGACGTAGTGGAGGAAAGGAGGACGTAGTGGAGGAAAGGAGGACGTAGTGGAGGAGAGGAGGTGGTAGTGGAGGAAAGGAGGAGGTAGTGGAGGAAAGGAGGACGTAGTGGAGGAGAGGAGGTGGTAGTGGAGGAAAGGAGGAGGTAGTGGAGGAAAGGAGGACGTAGTGGAGGAAAGGAGGAGGTAGTGGAAAGAGGAGGTGGTAGTGGAGGAAAGGAGGAGGTAGTGGAGGAAAGGAGGACGTAGTGGAGGAAAGGAGGAGGTAGTGGAGGAAAGGAGGACGTAGTGGAGGAAAGGAGGACGTAGTGGAGGAAAGGAGGACGTAGTGGAGGAGAGGAGGTGGTAGTGGAGGAAAGGAGGAGGTAGTGGAGGAAAGGAGGACGTAGTGGAGGAGAGGAGGTGGTAGTGGAGGAAAGGAGGAGGTAGTGGAGGAAAGGAGGACGTAGTGGAGGAAAGGAGGAGGTAGTGGAAAGAGGAGGTGGTAGTGGAGGAAAGGAGGAGGTAGTGGAGGAAAGGAGGACGTAGTGGAGGAAAGGAGGAGGTAGTGGAGGAGAGGAGGAGGTAGTGGAGGAAAGGAGGACGTAGTGGAGGAGAGGAGGAGGTAGTGGAGGAAAGGAGGACGTAGTGGAGGAAAGGAGGAGGTAGTGGAGGAGAGGAGGAGGTAGTGGAGGAAAGGAGGATGTAGTGGAGGAAAGGAGGAGGTAGTGGAGGAAAGGAGGACGTAGTGGAGGAAAGGAGGAGGTAGTGGAGGAGAGGAGGAGGTAGTGGAGGAAAGGAGGACGTAGTGGAGGAAAGGAGGAGGTAGTGGAGGAGAGGAGGAGGTAGTGGAGGAAAGGAGGATGTAGTGGAGGAAAGGAGGAGGTAGTGGAGGAGAGGAGGACGTAGTGGAGGAGAGGAGGAGGTAGTGGAGAAAAGGAGGATGTAGTGGAGGAGAGGAGGAGGTAGTGGAGGAGAGGAGGACGTAGTGGAGGAGAGGAGGAGGTAGTGGAGGAGAGGAGGAGGTAGTGGAGGAAAGGAGGAGGTAGTGGAGGAAAGGAGGACATAGTGGAAGAAAGGAGGAGGTAGTGGAGGAGAGGAGGAGATAGTGGAGGAAAGGAGGAGGTAGTGGAGGAAAGGAGGACATAGTGGAAGAAAGGAGGAGGTAGTGGAGGAGAGGAGGAGATAGTGGAGGAGAGGAGGAGGTAGTGGAGGAAAGGAGGAGGTAGTGGAGGAGAGGAGGAGGTAGTGGAGGAGAGGAGGAGGTAGTGGAGGAGAGGAGGAGGTAGTGGAGGAGAGGAGGAGGTAGTGGAGGAGAGGAGGACGTAGTGGAGGAAAGGAGGACGTAGTGGAGGAAAGGAGGACGTAGTGGAGGAGAGGAGGAGGTAGTGGAGGAAAGGAGGAGGTAGTGGAGGAAAGGAGGACATAGTGGTGGAAGAGAGGAGGTGGTAGTGGAGGAAAGGAGGAGGTAGTGGAGGAAAGGAGGACGTAGTGGAGGAAAGGAGGAGGTAGTGGAGGAGAGGAGGTGGTAGTGGAGGAGAGGAGGAGGTAGTGGAGGAGAGGAGGAGGTAGTGGAGGAGAGGAGGAGGTAGTGGAGGAGTGGAGGAGGTAGTGGAGGAAAGGAG